>NW_026652287.1:70464581-70759524 GCF_009828535.3 Hylobates moloch
TTACACTAGGCACTTGTGCCCCTATTGTCTCCCTGTGTGTTCCAGTGTTCTCTTATAAGGACACCAGTCTTATAGGATTAGGGCCCCTCTCTATGATTTCATTTAACCTTAATTATCTCCTGAAAGGCCCTACCTTCCAATATAGTTACATTGGGGCTTTGGCCTTCAACCTATAAATTTTGGGGGCCTACAACTTAGTCCCTAATATTCTGGTACTGAATTTAAAACTATTAGGGTATAGGCTAAGCCACTGTAACAGAGAAACCCCCAAATACTGTAGTTCCAATAAGATAATTTATTTTCTTTCTTGTAGCCATCAGGAGGTAGCCCATGAAATTGTCCAGGGACTTATATTTATTCTACCATTATTTTTACTCTATTATTATTTTATATTATTATTATACTTATTCTACCATTTATTCTGCCATTCCCTAGAGTGTCCTCTTCATAGTGGTCAACCTGTGGGATGGAGAAGAGAAAAGTAAAGGGCAAGCACATACATTTGAATAAAATGAGATAGAAGTTGCACACATCAAGTTTGTATATTCTTTTGGCAAGAAATTAACTGCAGAGGAACCTCTTGCTGAGCAGCCATGCTTTCTAAAACCTAGGACAGAGATTCTATTATTAAGATGAGGAAAGGGAGAATGAACGGGGGTAAAGATGATCAGTTCCTTCCTACATTCCTCTTGTATACATCTTGCATTTTGTATTGAGTATGAGAAGAGACTTAGACCTAAAAAGATGATAGTTTCCTGAAATTTAGATGATTCTTTACATTTTTATTTATCTAAAATTGAAGTTTACCTAATTTAGTTTAATTTAATTATTTTACTGATTTAAATTAATCAGAATTTTCTTAAAAATCAGTAAAAGAAAAAAACATAAGGGAAGCCTTGTTGCTTTGCAAAATAGGGAGATATTTCAGGAAGGTAAGGGGAGAGGGCTATCCTACAGTATGGAGTACAGAAGTGGGACTTAGATATAGCCAAGAGAGTTTGAAATATTCAAAGAATATATACAATAGAATCTGTAGCCTTTGTTAAAAAAATTAGAATTTCCATCTCTCTGAATGTATTCCAGTTTTTAAAAAAATGTATTGAGTTTCCTATCATATGGAAGTTTTTAAAATTGTAGGAAATAAGAAAATATTCAGAAGGCTACACAAGGTGTTAAAAAAGGGGACAGGGATATAATAGCTTACTAGCTTATTAGAATGAATTTTGTTCCTTATGTGGGCTAATCTAGAGAAAAGAGGCATAGAATAAGAGCTTTGGAACCAAACCGTCTGAGTTTGAATCCTGGCTCTCCCTTTTGGCATCTGTGTGATCTTGGGCAAGCTACCTAATTTCTATTATAGCTTTGTTATCTCAACTGTAAAATTAGGCTAATATTGATATATCATTGGAGAGGACTAAATGAGACAATGCAAAATGTGTACTTGGCACAGTGCCTGATCCTAAATATGATGATGATGATGATGATGATGGTAGTGGTGGTGGTGGTGGTGGTGATGATGGTGATAATAACGGTGATGATGATGGTAGTATAGCATTAGTGCAGCAAAAAGGAAAAATGAACTCAAAACTAATTTTTCCTAAAAATCTGTGCTTTTATTTATCAGATGCTTCTAACTTAGTCCCCACCAGTCTAAGACTAGAACAATATTGGGATTTTCCTTTTCGGAAGTTCTATCATTGGCAAGTTGTTTTTATTTCCAGAACTCCAACTCAGAAGAAATCACCTCTGAATTCATTGTCCATTTAATAAAGTCAAGATTCTTCAAATTCTCCATTTTATTCAGTATTAAATAACTTTCAAAATATGGCTATCTTGAAAGTCTCCACTTCCTCATACTTAGCAATTTCCAGCATTATTTTAAAAAAAAATGTGTCTTCTCTTTGATGCAAAGCAATTACTGGGATACTTTCTTCTCAGAGAGGAAATCCGAAGAACATGATCCTTTCTGCCTGGTCCCTGTACAACATTGAAAACAACTGGGGTAATTTTTTTATTAATGCATCCGTTAAAAAGATGCAACATTTCTATCTCCAAGAAGTTTGAAATATATAAAATGTATTCTGTGTCTCATTATGAGGTCTCTGACTCAGAGTAACTTTTACAGAGGTTTTTATCTTTTTTTCCCCTCTATGCTTCCCAAAGCATGACTAATGAGGCTGATGAATGTCATCATAGAAGCGCCACATTTCTGGCAGGTAGAAAAAGATCATATTAGGGCTAGGACTTCCAAGTGACATCTAGAAGCAATGAGAAATTCAAACAAGACTACCCTGAGTCTATGCAGGAATTGGTAGTGTTTGAAATTTGGGAGAAATGTTTTAATTTTTGTGAAAGTCAGTGGTGTTAAAGGTCAGAAGTGTAACTACCTCCAGAGTTCTAGCATTCAGGGTAGTGAAGATGTAGTGAGAGTTAATGAAATAAAATCAAGAAAGGAAAAACATACATGTTGGTGTCAGGAGATGTGTCTGGTTAAATGTCAGTTCTTGTTCACAGCAAGTAGAAATGTTCAGTCTTTCAGAGTCACTGCCAAAGGCACCATACACATTTCTCCACATCAGGAACCTGCGAATTGTTTTCTCTTTTCCCAATTCTACAAGGGTTTATAATTCACAGAACAGTGCAGGGATCGCTTTTGGACATTTGTCCCCTTTACCAGACAGCAGTTAATGAACTTGCATCTCTGCTTTAAGCTTAAGACACCTAGGTGAAAGCAGCCACTGCTGAATTAGTGTGTACTTCATTAGAAAACTAACATGAGGGCCGGGCGCGGTGGCTCACGCTTGTAATCCCAGCACTTTGGGAGGCCGAGGCGGGCGGATCACAAGGTCAGGAGATCGAGACCACGGTGAAACCCCGTCTCTACTAAAAAATACAAAAAATTAGCCGGGCGTGGTGGTGGGCGCCTGTAGTCCCAGATACTAGGAGAGGCTGAGGCAGGAGAATGGCGTGAACCCGGGAGGTGGAGCTTGCAGTGAGCCGAGATTGCGCCACTGCGCTCCAGCCTGGGCGAAAGAGCAAGACTCCGTCTCAAAAAAAAAAAAAAAAAAAAGAAAACTAACATGAGGAAGATTCCTGGTGGAAATATGGCAGTGGTTTCTGAGCCTGTGGGCTAGGCAGTGCTTAGTTAGAATCTCAGACCCTGATCCTCCCAGCTCACTCTACCCCCAAAGAACAACATATACATATTTATTCTTCTGCCAGTGCCTGAAATCAAGCTTGATCAGCCATGGCAGTAGGATGGGAGGTGACCTAGAACAGACCATGGGAAAGTGAGAAGAGAGTCTCTGACGGGGATGATGTTGATGTGTTCTCGAGGATGTCTTTCTGCATACACCTAGCTGTCTGCACTTATCACTAAGGTGACCTAGAAAATACAACCAAAGAAACATATACTGAATAATTGTGGGGTACAGTACTATCCTGTTATCTGGTAAATATTAGATATATTTCTTCTCTATAGGATTTTCCGTACATTACCGTAATGGATGAGACCCATCCATTCCTTGGCTTTTCTGTGATCTCAGCTGTGATTACCAGATTATTATCTCTTGCCTTCCCCTGTTTCAAGCTCTGGATGTATATCACAACAGCTCAGATGCATTCTTATGTCTCTGTCTCAAGCTTACTGATGGGCAGAAATTACAATAACAGAGTAATGGGACAAAATATTATCAGACAACATGGATAGGGAGCCATTTGCCTGGCTCAGATAATGTGTCCTTCTGAAAAGTTACCATATCAAACCATATAACAATCTTTTCTAATACCTCAACATTTTCATTACACGCTCTGCAGTCCAGTTGCACTGTACTCTTCTCAGGACCTTCAGCCTGTCTTCTCATCATGTTTCAGTATCTGGTTCTTCTGATCCATCAGGTCTCAGCTTAAATATTGACTCTTTCCTGAAGTCCTTTGTATGTATGGTGATCTTATATAAGCAGATTTCTCCTGTCATTCTCTCCTCTTCATGCCACTTTCTTCTTTTCTAGTACTTTTAATTGCTTTATTTATTTATTTATTTGTGTACTTGTCTCTTATTTATCTCTCTTCCTAGTTCTAAGATTCATGAAGGTAGAACAATGTCGATGGGCTTTTTTTTCCACCACTGACACAGTGCCATATTTATGGAATGAATGAATGTCCTTCCCTGCCTTGGGAAATTTTATTCTACTTTCAAGGCCCAACCTCATCCCTTTATGCTTCCCCCAAGAATTAATCACTTCTTCTTCTGTGATCCCACAAAAATGTGTACATACAGCTATCATTTTAAGAATTTAGCATGTATTACAATAATTTATCTTGTGTTATATGGCTGTTAATTCACTGATTCTTCCTTACCTCTCCACCTTGTGAGACAAAAAACATAAATTTATTGACCTTTTTATCCGTATGATAATAATAGTAATAACAATTCCCAACTCTTATTAAGTGCTTTCTGTGTGCATTTAAGTTTTTTTTTATCAAACATCATTCTAAACTCTTCATTAAAGGTTGGCAGAATGAGACATTAAGCATATTACCTAGGGCGTAGTTAACCCTGTAAAATGTAAATGAATGAATAATAAATATCTATTCCAATCTTGGTCTTAAAAAGTTATGATGAAGATAAAGTAATGTATTTAAATATTATATACTACTCTTTAAACAGATAGACAGCAGAAAAATCACTGTGTTCACTATCAAATTACCCTAAAACATAGCAACTTAAAACAACAAACGTTTTTTATCTCACACAGTTTCTGAATTAGGAAGTAAGGAATCTGGAAGTAGCTTAGCTATAATTCTAAATTATTTTTGGTAAAATTATGCCACTTAGAAAGGTAAGTCTATAGATTAGGGTTATAGTGGAATAAACATTAGCTTGTTAGCAGGAACCCTGCAGAATTATAGTGGGGAACTTTTTATAAGAATACTGGGATTTGATATATTTGATAAGAATAGTGTATTTGACAGACATCTTAGAACAAAAAGTGAGCAAAGTCCAATTGTCTGCTTTCTTTGGGGAGGGGAATGAAGAGGCTTCCAAGAGAAGTAACTGGAGATGTCAGGGATAGTCTTTTTAATAACTTCAGATAGCTTTCAAGAGTAGATACTGAAACATACATGACCCTTAAGCTTTCCTCACTTTTTGTGAACAGCCTTAAGCCGGAAATAGGGCTTAACACTGCCTTCCCCATGCAAACACTGAAATTGGGAATAGCCCTATGGCCAGATCTTTAACACCTAACTGAAATTTTTGAAAGAGGCCTAGACGCTGGGCGCGGTGGCTCACGCCTGTAATCCCAGCACTTTGGGAGGCTGAGGTGGGTGGAACACCTGAGGTCCAGTCCGAGACCAGCCTGACCAACATGGAGAAACCTCATTTCTACTAAAAATACAAAATTAGCCAGACATGGTGGTGCATGCCTGTGATCCCAGCTACTCGGGAGGCTGAGGCAGGAGAGTCGCTTGAACCTGGGAGGTGGAGGTTGCAGTGAGCCGAGATCAAGCCACTGCACTCCAGCCTTGGCAACAAGAGTGAAACTCCGTCTAAAAACAAACAAAAAAGGGCCTAGAGCCCTCAGACCTAGAATAAACTTATGCCTTTACAGATAAAAACTAATAAAAGCATCCAGAGAAAGAAGACCCTTGATAAAGAAGTATGTAAATACTATAAACAGAAAATATATTGGAAAAACAATTGTGCTAGTTAACAAACTGAAGGGGGGGAAATAGTCAGTGAAAAATAAAGTTGCTCTAAGGGGGACTCAAGTACCCAATTAACCACTTTACTTTTTTTTTTTTCTGAGACGGAGTCTCGCTCTGTCGCCCAGGCTGGAGTGCAGTGGCACAATCTCGGCTCACTGCAAGCTCCGCTTCCCGGGTTCACACCATTCTCCTGCCTCAGCCTCCCAAGTAGCTGAGACTACAGGTGCCTACCACCACACCTGGCTAATTTTTTGTATTTTTAGTAGAGATGGGGTTTCACTGTGTTAGCCAGGATGGTCTCAATCTCCTGACCTTGTGATCCGCCCACCTTGGCCTCCCAAAGTGCTGGGATTACAGGTGTGAGCCACTGCGCCCGGCCGCTTTACTCTTAAGTTCCTGAGAAAAATTTATGTAAATGTTACAGAACAGTCTTGAAAATGTTTTTTTGATGATGAGTATTAGAATACCTCCCTTTAACTCTGGCGCTATGATATCACATCTCCCAGGTCAACAAACCACTCAGGTGATGAAATCTATTGTGTAAATGAATCTGCCAGATTAACTGCTCCACTAAACACCTCTTCTTTGAGATCCATAGGGACTTCCCTATTAAAACACAGGCCAAGGCTAGTTTGAAAATGTACTGGTATCCTTGTGCCTAAATCAAACTCAAATTGAAGGTCTCCATGATGTCCTGTACTGGCCTCCTTATGGACTGAAAGTTCTACTGATATACACAGTGTAGGGGAGGAAAAACTTTTCTTCAACCCTCGTTGGTTCAGTAACTGGGGCCCTGCAAATTAAACTGACCAAAAACAGGCTAGCAGGATAAATAGTTGTGTATGCACCCAGAGGCATCCACAGAAACAAAATGAAGACAAAGAAACAGTTAGACTTGGAGGCTTTATATACCAGTTTAACAAACAGCAGTATAAAGAAGTGGCAAGACAAAGGAAAGGGAGTTGAGCCTTGTAGGGGTGGTAAGTTGTGGATTTTCCTGGTATGAAAGAGTGAAGGGAGGACATTTTCTTAAACAAAAATGTATGCCCTGCTTTTAAGCAAGTAGGGGGAGGGCACAGAGCTTTTCTGTGCCTGCTATTTCTTGATTGCCTTCAGCTTAAAATAATTCTTATGTCAAAGAGGTAAATTTTGGGGTGGCATACTCTGATCAGTAGAATTCAGTAGAATTTTTAGGGCTGAATCTATCAAGGTTATGTTTACACGTTCAAAACATATTCAAGCTTGCACAATAACTTCTGAAAACAGTAGATAAAGAACTAAAATCAATAGTTGAAAGGCTAATTTAAAAGAAAGATTCTCCGGCTGGGCATGGTGGTTCACGACTGTAATCCCAGCACTTTGGTAGGCCGAGGCAGGCAGATCACCTGAGGTCGGGAGGTTGAGACCAGTGTGACAAACATGGAGAAACCCCATCTCTACTAAAAATACAAAAAAATTAGCCGGGCTTGGTGGTGCATGCCTATAATCCCAACTATGCAGAAGGCTGAGGCAGGAGAATCGCTTGAACCTGGGAGGCAGAGGTTGCAGTGAGCCGGGATTGTGCCATTGCAATCCAGCCTGGGCAACAAGAGCGAAACTCCGTCTTGAAAAAAAAAAAAAAAAGACTCACCATAACTTGTACTGGTCCTTATGTCAAATAACACAATCTGCAATGATATATATTAGTTTAGGACCTCAGGGTCATAAAAAAAACTGCCATTCCTGAACTTTCTGTGTACTAAGCTCTAATACTATTTTCTTGTGGGGTTACATATTCTGGACTTAGAAATCTGTGCTATGCCCTCTTTAGTGGTTCCTTAAGGTAGATTGAAATAGTTAATCCTGCTTACTTTTTCCTGGTAAAGTCAACAATATGCTTTGATAGTTATGCTTTAGTGATTTACCTTTTTTTCACAGGCTCATGATTAGGACCTTGTGAACCTTAAATTTCCTTGAAACTCTACTTGTATCTGATATGTAGATGACCTCTTGTTATATTCTAAAAATGAGTTGAGCTCTCTTAGTCATTTATGTTCTTACAGTTTTAACTCAGAAAGGACTTAAAGTTAGAAGGAAAGTCATAATTTTGTCAAAACAGATTGTGTAACTTAGATCAAGATTTATTCAAGAGTAAATACCCCACTTAGGACAGAGGAAAAGCCATTCAACAGTTTTCCAGGCCAAAGTTACACACCATGATATACACTTGTAGTCCTAGCTTCTCAGGAGGCTGAGGCAGGAGCAGGAGGATCTCCTGAGCCCAGGAATTTCAGCCTGTCTAGGATTGCTCCAGTGAATAGCAACTGTACTCCAGCCTGGGCAAAAAACCAAGATCCCATCTCTAAAACAAAAACAAACACAAACAAACTTTCCTGGGCCAGTTATTCAGAGTCAATTAAGAGGATTCCAACTGTCCTAGAATCATCATGACTCTATCTGATTTAAACAAGTTTTAAGTAATCAAAACTCTTCCCTGGGAGCCTAAATATGAGCCAGCATTTTATGATTTAAAATGAGATTTTTAACATCTTCATATGCTGAGTCATCTTAAGTATTTTAAACCGTTTTACCTATTTGCATATGAGCAATGATGGACAAGCCCTTAGTGTTCTGACTCAGCTTTATAGCATTTATCAGAGACTTGCTACAGCTTTCCTCTTGACCCAATGGCAAAAGTGCACCTTCCTTGTCTCAGGGCAATAGCAACTCAGCTAAATTAGTGAAGGCTACTGCTAACTCACCCATAGGGTCTCCCTTAGACTCAATGGACCCTCATCATGTACAGTATGTTGCATGCTAACAATTCACTATATTTCTTTCTTTTTTTACTTTATTCAATCCGTAGAGACTGTCAACATTTTCCAATGCCAACTGTATTGCAAATCATCACCACCGGGTATTGGGAAATTTCCAATTAGCAATAATCACACCTCAGAAAAACCTCACTGGCTGCATGAAACTGAAAATGCACTTAACGGGTATGCTTACTATTCATGAAATTTTATTACTTTCTCACTTACATGTTTCCTTCTCTGGTAGTACCATAATATATGTACTGTTGCTTTCCTTCTTTTACCAGAAGAAGGGGTAAATCGTGACTGCCTAACTTCTGGCCAAGAACAGTCCATGCCCTAAACAAATAGATTAGAAACTCTTCCAGAAAATTGGGAGTTAGCCTTGTTCATTCATGGCGATACTGTTTGGATTTGTGTTCCTGCCCAAATCTCATGTCAAATTGTGATCCTCAGTGTTGAAGGAGGGGCCTGAAGGGAGGTGACTGGATCATGGGGGCAGATTTTTCCCTTGCTGTTCTCATGATAGTGAATTCTCATGAGATCTGGCTGTTTAAAAGTGTGTAGCACCTTTCCCTTTGCTCTCTTCCTTCTGTTGTAGCCATGTAGGACGTGCCTGCTTCTACTTCACCTTCTGCCATAATTGAAAGTTTCCTGAGGCCTCCCTAGCCATGCTTCCTGTACGGCCTGCAGAACCCATGAGCCAATGAAACCTCTTTTCTGTATGAATTACCCAGTCTGAGGTAGTTCTTTATAACAATGCAAGAATGGACTAATACAGAAAATTGGTACCAGGAGTGAGGCACTGCTGTAAATATACCTGAAAATGTGGAAGCAGCTTTGGAACTGGGTAATGGGCAGAGGTTGGAACAGTTTGGAGGGCTCAGAAGAAGACGGGAAGGTGAGGGCAAGTTTGGAACTTCCTAGAGACTTGTTAAATGGTTGTGACCAAAATGCTGATAGTGATATGGACAGTGACGTCCAGGCTGAGCAGGTCTCAGATGGAAATGAGGAACTTATTGGGAACTGGAGTAAAGGTAACTCTTGCTATGCTTTAGCAAAGGGATGGCAGCATTGTGCCCCTGCTCTAGGGATCTGTGGAACTTAGAACTTGAGAGTGATGATTTAGAAAAAATGGCAGATGAAATTTCTAAGTGCAGCTTACTCTTCAGTGAATACCAGTAAATAAGTATTCAGACAGTTACAGCTGAACAGGGTGGGGAGCAGCTCCTCCAAGGGAGTGCTGCTTTAAGATCTGTCTGCCAAGTATTTACTGAGAAGGCTTGTTAAACTACAATTTAGACAAACAAGAAACATCCACCAGGTGGCTATTTGGGGTCGGGTCATGAGGTGCATATGGCCTTGCTTATTACATCCGAAAGCACTCAATCCACATTCTTAGGAGGCTGTGTTCAGCACTCCTTATCACACATCCTGTTCCTTGTCTTGTTTTCAGGGTCAAGGAGTTACAGTCTCATGCACAAACAACATACACACAGTGCCTCAGTATTTTTCCATGCTTCGATCTCAAATGCCTTGTACGTAAGCTTGAATGTATTGTCGTACACCCCCCCATATCGCCCCTTTTTTTGTTTAAGATAAACTTTAAGAGTTCAATGAGCTTGTTCAACAATGGCCTGACCAGTTGAGTTATAAGGAATACCAGTTTTGTGCTGTATGTGCCAAAGTTGCAATGCATATGCAAATCGAGCGCTAAGATAGCAAGGACCATTATCAGTTTTTATAGTTTTTGGAAGGCCTAAGGTCATAATAGATTTTAAAAGATGAACAATTGCATCTTTAGTTTTTTCTCCAGTCTGGGGAGTAGCATGTTTCAGGCCCATATAAGTGTCCACAGTAACGTGGAGAAATTTAAAGCGTTCAAAGGGTGGATGCTGAGTAATATCAGTTTACCAGACAGCATTAGGTACCAGACCTCATGGGTTGGCACCAAGTTCCAATGAAAAAGGGGAGCGAGAATGCCCTTGGCAATCAGGACAAGTTTTAATAATCACGCAAGCTTGAGCAAGCGTTAAATGAAACTGTCGTTTAAGACTGCGGGCGTTCTGATGAAAAAAGGAATGATCAGCTTGAGCTCACAAAACAGCAAGAGAGTCTGCAAACCACATCTGTGGTTGTACCAGAGCATCAACTCAAACATTGTCTTCTGACAGGGACCAGGTAGCCCAGAATGAGAGCGAATATGTGTGATATAAAGAGGGTGATGACAGGCACAGAGGAGCTCCTGCACTGTGAGAAATAGGGTTAGTAGGGGTTCATTAGTAATGCCTTTCAGATGTGCAAGATCTAAATGAGTAATACTATACACCGCATAAGAGGAATCACTAATTATATTTATGTCTTGGTGAGGAAAAGTTTGTAAGGCCAGTATTAGGGCACCTAACTTTGCCTGCTGCATAGTTTTGAAATGTTCCTGGATTTTGTGCTGCCAGTTTTGATGGCATCTTGCACACTATACCTGCCTTTTTCATTTTTCCTGAATCATCTGTAAAGACAGTAGTGGCATGAGGCAAGGGCTCAGAAACAACAATAGATGCAAATTTTTAACAGGTACAGTTTGTAAAAAGTTCAGGAACTTAGAGGCTGGTAAATGGAAACTGATATTACCAACAAAGTCAGCCATTGCAACTTGCCAATCAAGATCACAAGCTAAGAGATATGAAATTGTTCCTTGCTTAAAGGTAAGAAAAGAGTAGCAGGGTCATATCCTGACAATTGGATGGCATCCCTTTGTGAGAAGAGAAGCTATTAAATCTGTGGTCTTTCGTATGTGTTTAGAGGGGTTATGAGACAGGTAAAGCCACTCCAAAGGAGAGACATCTGTTCCAACTTGCCCAAGCATCCTTGTAGGGCTATGAGAGGTAGTAAAGATAAAAAGATCTAGAGGTCTGTCAGGATCTAAACACGAGATGCACCATTGGGCCAAGGCTTGCTCCACAGTGTTAAGGTCTGACTGTGCTAGTGGAGAGAGGTCTCGCAGCAAATTTAAAGCAGGGTCACCTTTCGGGGTGACAAAAGATTAGTCAAGGAATTTGCAGGAATGCCTAAATAGGGACATATCCAATTAATCTGTCTGAAGACTTGCTGTAATGTATTAAGGGTTAAGTGCTGTGGAAGAATTGTTTTTGTAAGTTGTGGCCTAAGGGTAGTAGATAAAATAAGACTTCCTAGATGGAGCCACAGAGATGTCAGCTGGACTTTTTTGTGTATGTAATAACAAGACCATACTATGACATATGCTATATTACCATTGTGTAAAGTTGATGCAGTAATGACTGGTATTGAGCAGCTATCAAAATATCATCCATATAGTGGAAGATTTTTGCCTGGGGAAAGGATTGATGCACAGAAAGTAAGGCTTCAAGTACATAAAGCTGATATGTAGTGGGCTATTTATCATCTCTTGGGGTAGAATTCTCCATTGAAAACGTTGAACTGGTTGCTGGTTGTTATCAGTGGGAATGGTAAAAGCAAATTTTTCTCGATCCTCAGGATGCAAGGATATGGTAAAAAAACAATTTCTTAGATTAATAATAATAAGAAGCCAGTCTTTGGGGATCATACCCGGAGAAGGCAATCTTGGTTGCAAAGGTCCCATAGGAAGCATCACAGCATTAATAGCAAGGAGGTCATGCAATAACCTCCATTTTCCTGAACTCTTTGGAATAGTAAAAATAGGAGTGTTCCAGGGACTAGCAGGAGGCTCAATGTGGCTAGCATGTTGTTCTTGTACTAGACGTTGAATATGTTCCAAATTTTTCCTTCTTAATGGGGCACTGCTCCACCCATACTGGGCTAGTAGTTTTCCTCTTAATTTTCAAAAGAGCAGTGGCCCCTACCAAAAAGGTGGCAGGACAGAGAGGTTTAAGCCCCCCTGTTCTAGGGCATCTTGTCCCCACAGAGAAAATGAAATTTCTAAGATAAAGGGCTGAACCTGGGCAACCTTGCCTTCCAGGTCCAAAAGTGGAAGGTTATGCCTACTTTTTAACGGCTGCTGATACTCTCCAACATCCATGATAGAACATAAGGCAGAAGAGGAGGCCCAATCTGAAGGCCAGTGTTTTTTAGCTATAATAGTTTGATCAGCTCTTGTGTCAATAATTCCCATAAACATAACTCCATTAATTGTTACTTCCAAGTATGGTTTATGAGATGACACTGGACTACTCCAAAAAACTTTCATGCCTGAGTGGCCAAATCCTGAGGCCCCACCATTTTCTGTTGAGTATTACCTTGAAGGTAAGGAATAAGAATAGTCTGAGCAAGGCGAGTTCCCTTAGAGATGGTGTGGACCCCTGACACCTGTGCCATAAGTTTTATTTCTCCTAAATAGTCTGAATCTATGACTCCAGGGAGAATTTGAATTCCTTTAAGTGTATTAGAAGACCTTCCAATAATCAATCCAAATGTTCCTCTGGGTAACCGGTCATAGATTCCAGTTGAAATCAGCTGGACTGTATCTTGCTCTTTAAGCACCATGACTGTTACGACTGTGAGGTCCAGCCCTGCGCTGCTGGAGGTGGCGGAAGAGAGGTCATGGATGCTATTTCTGGTCCTGACTCAGAGGAAACAGCTATTCTCCAAGTCTGGGGATTGGTGTTCCTCCATGGATTCTTCTGGGCGCTGGAGATCTCATCCCTTTTCCTGTTTCCTGATAACGGGTTTCCATCCTTATCAGATTTTGGTTTTCACTGGTTAGCCCAGTGCTTACCTTTACTGCATTGCAGGCATTCTTTAGAGGGTATTTTAGGGGACTTTGATTTCTTTGGGACTCCCTTCTGTCAGCATTCTTTGGCCATATGCTCGGTTTGGCCACAATTATAACATGTGGCCCCAGTCATCATTGCAGCAAAAGTCTGGGCCAGATGAGTTGTAGTGCCTACATTCTGGCATGCTTTAATAAACACACTGATTTCAGTGGCAGTGGCTCGGACTGGGGTTATCGCTGCCTGACAATCCTTATTTGCATTTTCAAAAGCCAATTACAACTTAAGAAGTTTGGCGGCTTCAGGATGGAGTACCTGTCTTTTGATTGCAGCCTGCAATTGGTTGATAAATTCAATGTATGTTTCTGTTGCATCCTGTCTAACCATCACAAAGGAACCCTGGGATTGTCCCATGGGTATCCTCTTCCATACTTGTATGGCTAGCTGCGAGCATTGAGGAAATAGACTGCTGTCCACCTGAGCCTGAGCCTGAGCTGAAGAAAAGGCCCTGTTCCCGGTAGCATATAAAGCTGTATCAGGATATTATTATCCAAAATTTGCAATCATTGCTGCATGGCTAAATGACTGTACTCGCTCCCCCACACAGTATATCCGGCAGTTGAAACCAAAACTTTTACCAATGTCTTCTTTATGCCCTACTGAAGGGAGTGAAGTCGGGGGAGGAGCCCCTTTGTTGTTCTGGTTCCTGTGTACCCTTTCCCTTTAAATCTTCTGAATTCCCTTCAGGTGAAGAAAATGGGTGATCTCACTCACCATGATCTGGCATATCAAAAGGGTATAATGCAGAGCGTAACCAACTCCAGGTGGTCAAAACGGTAACATTGGCAAAATGGCCCTGCTCCAATCCTCTTTTCAGGCAGCAAAGCACCTGCTCCCATAACTCTAAATCTAATGTTCCTTGATCATGTAACCAAGGGCATTCCTGACGAATTAAAAGCATAAGCTTATGCGAAGCTTCAGACTCTACAGTGCACTAGATAGCCTTAAGTAATTGTTGCACCATTTTAAAAAATACTTTCTGCTCTTTGGTCAACTCCTGACCCATGGTAACCCGACCCTTGGTATTATACGCGTCGGTCACATCCTCCTGAAAACGAGTTGGGACTGTTCCTTACTGGTATTCCCCAAAGATTGGTGAGTCGTCCTACTCCACGTGTAACTTCAAGGCAGTCGCATCAGGGTCACCACTTGCAGCTTGCTCTGCAGTGAACACTGATAAATAAGTATTCATACAATTACAGTGAGCAGGGTGGGGAGCAGCTCCTTCAAGGGATTGCTGCTTTAAGATCCATCCGCCAAGTATTTATTGAGAAGGCTTGTTAAACTACAATTTAGACAAACAAGAAACATCCACCAGGTGGCTATTTGGGGGTCAGGTCATGAGGTGCATATGGCCTTATTTATTACATCTGAAAGCACTCAAACCACGTTCTTAGGATGCTGTATTCAGCACTCCTTATCACACATCCTGCTCCTTGACCTGTTTTCGGAGTCAAGGGGTTACAGTATCATGCACAAACAACCTACACAAGTGCCTTAGTATTTTTCCATGCCTCAACCTCAAATGCCTTGTATATAAGCTTGAATGTATTGTCGTACACCCCCACACACTGAGCAGCAAAGCATTGAAGATGTGGCCTGGCTGCTTCTAACAGCGTATGGTCATATGTGTGAGCAAAGAGATTATCTGAAACTGGAAGTTATATTTAAAGGGGAAGCAGGGCATAAAACTTTAGAACATTTGCAGTCTGACCATGCGCTAGAAAAGAAACCCCATTCTCTGGAGAGGAATTCAAGCCATCTACATAAATTTGCATAAGTAACATTGCAGAATGTTAATAGCTAAGACGATGGGGAAAATGCCTTGAAAGCATTTCAGAGACCTTTGTAGCAGCCCCTCCCATCACAGGCCCAGAGGTCTTGGAGAGAAGAATGGTTTCATGGTCTAGGCCCAGGGTCCTGCTGCCCTGCATAACCATGGGAGACTGTTCCCTGTGTCCCAGCTGCTCTAGTGCCACTTGTGGCTAAAAGGGCCCCAGATACATGTTAACCAACTGCTCTAGAGGGTGTCAGCCATAAGCCTTAGTGGCTCTCACGTGGTGTTAAGCCTGCAGATGCACAGAGGGCAAGAGTTGTGGCTTGGGAGCCTCAGTCTAGATTTCAGAGGATGTATGGAAATGCTTGGATGTCCAGGCAGAAGTCTGCTGCAGGGGCAGAGGCCTCATGGAGAACTTCTACTGGGACAGTGCAGAGGGGAAGTGTGGGGTTGGAGCCCCCACACAGAGTTCCCATGGGGGCACTGCCTAGTGGAGCTGAGAAGAGGGCCAGCATCCTCTATATCCCAGACAGATAGATCCACTGGCAGCTTGCATGATGTACCTGAAAAAGCCACAGGCACTCAATGCCAGCCCTGGAACCTGAGCCCAGCAGAGCCACAGGGGCAGAACAGCCCAAGGCTTTGGGAGCCCACCCCTTGCATCAGTGTGGCCTGGATATAGGACATGGAGTCAAAGGAGATTATATCAGAACTTTAAGATTTAATGACTACCCTAGTAGTCATTATCTAAAGCTGGGCTTCAGACTTGTATGAGGCCTGTAGCCCCTTTGTTTGGACTACTTTATCTCTTTTGGAATGGGTTCATTTACCCAATGCCTGTACCCCCATTGTATCTTGAAAGTAACTAACTTGTTTTTTATTTTACTGGCTCATAAGCAGTAGGGACTTGCTTTGTCTCACAAGAAACTTTGGACTATAGATTTTTCACTTAATGCTGAAATGAGTTGAGACTGGGGGGATGTTGAGAAGGGCTTATTGTATTTTACAATATGAGAAAGACATGATATTTGGGAGGGAACAGAGGCAGAATGGTGTGGTTTGGATGTGTCCCTGCCCAAGTCTCATGTCATATTGTAATCCCCAATGTTGGAGGAGGGGCCTGGTAAGAGGTGATTGGATCATGGGGGCAGATTTCCCCCTTGCTATTCTCATGATAGCAAGTGAGTTCTCATTAGATCTGGTTGTTTAAAAGTGTGTAGCACCTCTCCCTGTATTCTCTTCTTCCTGCTCCAGACATGTAGGATGTACCTGCTTCCGCTTCACCTTCTACCATGATTGTAAGTAAGTTTCTTTTTTTTTTCTTTTTTGAGACGGAGTCTGCTCTGTCACCCAGGCTGGAGTGCAGTGGTGCAATCTCGGCTCACTGCAAGCTCCACCTCCCAGGTTCACGCCATTCTCCTGCCTCAGCCTCTCCAAGTAGCTGGGACTACAGGCGCCCGCCACCACGCCCGGCTAATTTTTTTGTATTTTTAGTAGAGACGGGGTTTCACCGTGGTCTCGATCTCCTGACCTCGTGATCCGCCCGCCTTGGCCTCCCAAAGTGCTGGGATTACAAGCGTGAGCCACTGTGCCTGGCCGATTGTAAGTTTCTTGAAGCCTCCCCAGCCATGCTTCCAGTACAGTCTATGAACTGTGAGCCAATTAAACCTCTTTTGTTTATAAACTACACAGTCTCAGGTAGTTCTTTATAGAAATGTGAGAATGGGCTAATACAATGAGTCACACCTTAAGACAAAACAGGAAATTATCAGGCTGAATATGTCATCACAGATCTCAACTAACACCTGGAATAATAATTTGTTATTATCATTATTATTTCTTTCTTAGACAAGATCTCACTTTGTCACTCAGACTGGAGTACAGTGGTGCGATCGTGGCTCACTGTAGCCTTGATCACCCGGGCTCAAGCAATTCTCCCACCTCAGCTTCCTGGGTAGCTGGGACCACAGGTGTGTGACAGCACACCCTGCTAATTTTTAAATTATTTGTAGAGACAAGGTCTCACTATGTTGCCCAGGATGGTATCGAACTCCTGGGCTCAAGTGCCTCAGCTTCCTAAAGTGCTGGGATTACAGGAAAGAGCCATAAAGCCCACCCTAGAATAATATTTTACTGAATCCAAAGTATATACAGAAGGCAGAATTTATTGTATTCACCATGGCTTGTCAACAAACTAGAGATAAGAGAATTAATACCAATGGCAAGAGGTGGGGAAGGTTTTAAATAACTAAGAATATTGATATCTGCAGAGGAAAAAGCAAATAAAAATAGTCAAAGGATTAAGTGTTCTAATGTTTCTTAAGGAGGAAGAATGCCAAACAAAAGGAATAATCCGAAGGTTGAAGGAAATGCCTTACCTGGTCCTTATGACAGATGAATGACTCCCACTAAGAATCCTGTTTTCCTAATACCACAGGAGGCTATATTATTGGAGAGTTCAAAGAAGTTACTACAAAATACCAAAGATTAGCTCCAAAATCAGGAAAAAAGTTTTATTAGGACAACAATTAATCAAGTTTTGCCTCATGATTCTCACCTCTGAACTTATCTTAGTTCCAGAAAATTATTTGCCTTCAAACACCTGTCTTGTCTGGGCACAGTGGTTCATGCCTGTAATCCCAGCACTTTGGGAGGCCAAGGCAGGCAGATCACCAGAGGTCAGGAGTTTGAGACCAGCCTGGCCAACACGGTGAAACCTCGTCTTTACTAAAAATACAAAAATTAGCCAAGCATGGTGGTGCTTTCCTGTAATCTCAGTGACTAGGGAGGCTGAGGCAAGAGAATCACTTGGACCCAGGAGGCGGAGGTTGCAGTGAGCCAAGATCGTGCCATTGCACTGCAGCCTGGGCAACAGAGCGAGACTCCATCTCAAAAACTAAAAAACAAACAAACAAACAAAACACACCTGTCTTAAACGATTTGAGTTCAGATGCCCAAACCGTATAAATATCTTTCCCTAACTTTCTCTTTTTGAGTCACTGCGAAGACTTTGTTAAAATAGTCTCCTTTGGAATAAATTTAATCAACTCAGCTTTGTTTGGTCAACAGCTTTTTCTGGGATCTCCAACCAAATTCTTCTGGTTGAAACCATGAAGCAGCCTTTGGTTTCTTTAAAAGTTATTTAGTACTACTAACCAGATTGACTAAATCTCTTTCTTGGAAGTGTGTGAGACACCTTGAGATAATTTACTCTTCTGGGCCATTTAGTTAAGATGATTGGTGACATAATGTATGGAAATATAATATATGCAAAATGCTTAATGCTTGGTATAGTTCCTGGCACAATGTAGGTGTTCAACGAATGTTAGCTATATTAAAATCCCCTAATTTGGCCAGGTGCGATGGCTCATGCCTGTAATCCCAGCATTTTGGGAGGCGGAGGCAGGTGGATAGCTTGAGCTCAGGAGTTTGAGACCAGCCTGGGCAACATGGCGAAACCCCATCTCTACAAAAAATATAAAAAATTAGTTGGGTGTGGTGGTGTGCACCCTCTAGTCCCAGCTACTTGGGAGGCTGAGATGGGATAATCTCTTGATCCTGGGAGGCAGAGGTTGCAGTGAGCAGAGATTGTGGCACTGCACTGCAGGCTGGGTAATAGAGCAAGACTCAGTCTCAAAAAAAAAAAAAAATCCGAATTCTCCAGTTCTTCCTTACTTGGACCCCCAAGCAGCCTTCAAATTCCAGGCTAATTGTCTCTGAATTTAGAGCTCTGATTTATAAATCATCACTGGTTTCCATCGATGTGATTGGCAGAGATCATTTTTTTTCTTCTCTCTTATCCTTTGACTCCTGTTCTCCTCTATTACCACCAGCAAGCTGAGGGAGGAATTCAACTCCACATTTGCCCCTCTTTAGCTGCCTTAGAGGAATTTTTCCTGAGGGGAATTAACTCTGAGTGGAGGACCTCTGTTCATCGATGTTTTATTTTAATGATGAAAGGTGGGCCGGGCACGGTGGCTCACACCTGTAATCCCAGCATTTTGGGAGGCCGAGGTGGGTGGATCATGAGGTCAGGAGATTGAGACCATCCTGGCTTACACGGTGAAATCCAATCTCTACCAAAAATACAAAAAATTAGCCAGGTGTGGTGGTGGGCGCCTGTAGTCCCAGGTACTCGGGAGGCTGGGGCAGGAGAATGGCACGAACCCGGGAGGCGGAGGTTGCAGTGAGCTGAGATTGGGCCACTGCACTCCAGCCTAGGCGACAGAGTGAGACTCCATCTCAAAAAAAAAAAAAAAAAAAGATGAAAGGTGAAAAATACTTTGACCCTGATAACTGAACAGATTTTCTTTTCTACCACTTTCCCTAAATAAAGGAACAAATCTACATCTTCTCAAAAGCATTTTGGATGGCGTTGCTGAACAGGAGAATCTCGGTTAAGTCATAAGGTTAATGAAATTGGGAGAGTCTAAGAGAAACCTCAGTATATATTTATTTTTATTTAAAAAAAGTTTTTTAAAATTTTACTTTAAGTTCTGGGATACATGTGTAGAATATGCAGATTTATAACGCAGGTATACATGTGCCATGGTGGTTTGCTGCACGTATCAACTTGTCATCTAGGTTTTAAGCCCCACATGCATTAGATATTTGTCCTAATGCTCTCCCTCCCCTTGCCTGGCACCCCCCGAGAGGCCCCATTGTGGGTTGTTCCCCTCCCTGTGTCCATGTGTTCTCATTGTTCAATTTCCATTTATGAGTGGGCACAAGCAGTGTTTGGTTTTCTGTTCCTGTGTTAGTTTGCTGAGAATGATGGCTTCTAGCTTTATCCATGTCCCTGAAAAGACATGAACTCATTCTTTTTTATGGCTGCATAGTATTCTGTGGTGTATATGTGCCACCTTTTCTTTATCTAGTTTATCATTGATGGACATTTGGGTTGGTTCCAAATCTTTGCTATTACAAATAGTGCTGCAGTAAACATACGTGTGCATGAGTCTTTACATTAGACTGATTTGTAATCCTCTGGGTATATACCCAGTAATGGGATTGCTGGATCAAATGGTATTTCTGGTTCTAGGCGCTTGAGGAATCGCCACTCTGTCTTCCACAATGACTGAACTAATTTACACCCCCACCAACAGTGTAAAACTGTTTCTATTTCTCCATAGCCTCGCCAGCATCTATTGTTTCCTGACTTTTTAATAATTGCCATTCCAACTGGTGTTAGATGGCATCTCATTGAGGTTTTGATTTGCATTTTTCTAATAATCAGTGATGTTGATTTTTTTTTCATATGTTTGTTGGCCACATAAATGTCTTCTTTTGAGAAGTGTCTGTTCATATCCTTTGCCCACTTTTTGATGTGGTTTTTGTTTTCTTATTGTAAATTTGTTTAAGCTCCTTGTAGATTCTGGATATTAGACATTTGTCAGATGGGTAGATTGCAAAATTTTTTTCCCATCCTGTAGGTTGTCTGTTCACTCTGATGATAGTTTCTTTTGCTGTGCAAAAGTTCTTTAGTTTGATTAGATCCCATTTGTCAATGTTGGCTTTTGTTGCCATTGCTTTTGATGTTTTAGTCATGAAGTCTTTCCCATGCCCATGTCCTGAATGTTATTGTCTGGGTTTTCTTCTAGGGTTTTTATGGTTTTGGGTTTTACATTTAAGTCTTTAATTTATCTTGAGTTAATTTTTATATAAGGTGTAAGGAAGGGGTCCGGTTTCGGTTTTCTGCATATGGTTGGCCAGTTTTCTCAGCACTATTTATTAAATAGGGAATCCTTTCCCCATTTCTTGTTTTTGTCAGGTTTGTTGAAGATCAGATGGTTGTAGACATGTGGTATTATTTTTGAGGTTTCTTTTCTGTTCCATTGGTCTATATATCTGTTTTGGCACCAGTACCATGCTGTTTTGGTTACTGTAGCCTCATAGCATAGTTTGAAGTTGGGTAGTTTGATATCCCCATCTTTGTTCTTTTTGCTTAGGATTGTCTTGGCTATATGGGCTCTTTTATGTTTCCACATGAAATGTGAAGTAGTTTTTTTCTAATCCTGTGAAGAAAGTCAATGGTAGCTTGATGGGAATAGCATTGGATCTATACATTACCTTGGGCAGTATGGCCATTTTCACGATACTGATTCTTCCTATCCATGAGCGTGGAATGTTTTTCCATTCGTTTGTGTCCTCTCTTGTTTCCTTGAGCAGTGGTTTGTAGTTCTCCTTGAAGAGGTCCTTCACATCCCTTGTAAGTTGTATTCCTAGGTATTTTATTCTCTTTGTAGTAACTGTGAATGGGCGTTCACTCATGATTTGGCTCTCTGATTGTCTATTATTGGTGTATAGGAATGCTTGTGATTTTTGCACATTGATTTTGTGTGCTGAGACTTTGCTGAGGTTGCTTATGAGCTAAAGGAATTTTGGGCTGAGATGATGGGGTTTTCTAAATATAGAATCATGTCATCTGCAAACAGAGACAATTTGACATCCTCTCTTCCTATTTGAATACCCTTTATTTTTTTCTCTTGCCTGATTGCCCTGGCCAGAACTTCTGATACTATGTTGAGTAGGAGTGGTGAGAGAGGGCATCCTTGTCTTGTGCTGGTTTTCTAAGCAAATGCTTCCATCTTTTGCCCATTCAGTACAATATTAGCTATGGGTTTGTCATAAATGGCTCTTATTATTTTGAGATATGTTCCATTAATACCTAGTTTATTGAGTTTTTAACATGAAGGTATGTTGAATTTTATCGAAGGCCTTTCTGCATCTATTGAGATAATCACGTGGTTTTTGTCAGTACATCTGTAATTGATGGGTTCCAGTATCATGAACATAAAAGGTAGTTTAGGAAGGGGGATGCCTCAGAAGGTTTCTGATGTTGTTTTATTCATCAGAGACCAAGAGACACCATAAATCACTGCAATATCCCCATTAGTTCCTAAAATTTTACTTTCTGAGACAGCATATCTTAAATGCCAACTCTGGGTTATAAAATTCAAATTGACTCTGAAATTTAAAGAGGAAACATATGAACTGTAAATGTGTGAATGAAATCTTCCAACCCCCCACCCCAAATGTTTAAAAGAAGAAAAAGAAAAAAAATCCACTACAGCAATGTTTACTTTGTCCTTTATAATTACTGGATGAAATGATAAGACTGATGACTTCACTCTTTGGGATGAGTCGGGTACAGTGTTTGTGTGTGTTTGGGGGTGGGAGTAGGAAGGTGTACTGCTGGGAAGTGATGTGTTGGTAAATGCTTGACAACCAGCCAAGAGTGTGAGGGATGCCCTCATTTACATCATTTGCTGATTTCTGTGGTATCAATACTCCCACTGTAGCTGATTGCAAGCTATCAGTGTGACATTACTGAACTTGGAGTTGGAAAGTAATGTGCAGTAGCACACCATTACACAGTATTTCAACCATGCAAAATCAGTCAACAAAAATAACCTCAAGAGCAGAAATAACAGTTGAATATGGTAAAAATATAAGGAAGTGATGAGTTTGGGTATTTATTACCTTTGGTTTAGATATAATTTATTAAGTTATAAGCTTATATCATTTAATTTTTAATAATGTCTGTGTTTAACAACTTGTTTAGAAAATATAACATGTGGCCTGGCACAGTGGGTCATGCCTGTAATTCCAACACTTTGGGAGGCTAAGGCAGGAGGATTGCTTGAGCCCAGGAGTTTGAGACCAGCCTGGGCAACAAAGCAGGACCCCATCTCTACAAAAAAAAAATTTATTTTTAATTTACTGGGTGCGGTGGTGCACATCTGGAGTACCAGCTACTCAGGAGGATGAGGTGGGAGGATTGCATAAGCCTGGGAGGTTAAGGCTGCAGTGAGCTGTAGTCATCATGTCACTGCACCCCAGCCTGGGTGACAGAGCAGGAGCCTATCTCAGAAAAAGAAAAAAAGAAAGAAAGAAAAAAAGAGGAAAAAAAATAGAAGAAAGAAAATTTGGCTGGGCATTATGGCTCACACCTGTAATCCTAGCACTTTGTGAGGCCAAGGTGGGAAGATGGTTTGAACTCAGGAGTTCAAGACCATCTTGGGCAATATGGCAAAACCCCATTATTACAAAAAAAAAAAAAAAATTAGCCGGCCACATTGGCACATGCCTGTGGTCCCAGCTCTTTGAGAGGCTGAGGTGAGAGGATTGCTGGAGCTTGGGAAGTTGAGGCTGCAGTGAGCTGTAATTGAACCACTGCACTCCAGCCTGGGTGACAGAGTAAGACTCTGTCTTAATAAATAAATAAATAAATAAATAGAGCAAAGAAAGAAAATTTGACATGACACTCTTTTTTTTAATTAATCAATTTTATTTGCTCATTTTGACAGAGCGAGACCCTGTCTCAAAATATAAATAAAAAAAGAAAAGAAAAGAAAATTTGACACCTTTTTAAAAAAAATTAATCAATTTTATTTGCTTATTTTTATTTTTTTTCTTCCAACTTTTATTTTAGGTTCAGGGGAACGTTTAACTCTCATGAACCAACATCAAAACACCTTTGTGACAGCAGAGTATATTACTCTATCTCTTTTTGCCTGTCATGATGTACTAGCAGTTCTTATTGGCCATGTGGGTTATTTTAAACCTGAAGTCTCAATCTCCCACCCACTTTTCCTTACCAAGACCCTGCCTCTAATAGAAAGCATATGGTCCCATTGAATCTCAGTCTCAAGTAAAAATTTATTTTTTGGGGTGGGAAAAGGGTAGCCAGATGGACCGTACAGCTGTGCATTCTTCCTGAGGAGCATTCTACCCTTCAAGACCTAAGAGTTAGGGTGAGAAGGCGAGAAGGAAGCCTGCACTATTAGTACTACAGCCAAGCATCAGGACTTTTTTGGAGTTATCTGTACAGGGACAGAGCAATGACACTTTGCTTAGAGTGATGTGGACTCAGCTGCTCAAATAATTAATGTTCCAACATAGATGACATTTTGTAAGAACAATTAAGTTCATAGCCAATTTGTCAATACAAGAAAACTATCACCTCATTTTTTTAACTTAAAAAGTATTACTTAAATTTTATGAATTATAATTTTCATTTTGGATGAAGATGGATTGAAATGCACAAAGATGGTGCTGGAGCCATACTGGCACTGTTTTCAGTGTGGGTGTCTTATTTTCCAGGATGGTTAGGGGACCGAAAGCTGTCATCTGAGGATGATTTGAAGAAACTATGCTTTTCCTAGAGAAGACAGAAGGAAGCCATGATATCTACTTTAAAAAACTAAAAACGTTGCCAGGTGGTAGAGGGATTAGAACTTGTTTTGCAAATTATCATGGCAGTTAGAAATAGCGGCTCTGTATTACAGATATCTGAGTTCCGATACTGGCTCTCATCACTTACTAGCTGTATGTCCTTGGACAAATTATGGACACTCTTTAAACTTCAGATCTCTTATCTGTAAAATGAAGTGTATTCATTTCCTATTGCTACTGTAACAAATTACTACATATTTAGTGGCTTAAAACAACATAAACTTATTATCTTACAATTCTGGTGGTCAAGCTCCAAAGTGGGTCTCACTAGGCTAAAATCAAGATGTTATTGAAACACCAGGGGTTTGGACTAAGTCCTGCTGCTTGCTGCACAGAAAGCCAATGACTGAGACAATGAGTATTGCCAATGAAGAAGGCTTTCATCTGGTGCTGCAGCTAAGGAGATGGGAAATCAGTGTCAAATCCATCTCCCTGAGTGACTAAAATTAGGGGTTTATATAGCAGGGAAGAAATGTAACTATGTATGGGAAAACAGAAACTTAGAAGGGGTAAGGAAGCAATCAGGATGAATGAAGGGCCTAGTATCTCATTGTCTGGATGGATAAATTGGTGAGCCACAGCTTTTTGATACTTTTTGAGAGGGTTAGAGGTCCTTTCCTGAGGAAGGAACTCAGATAAAAATAAATGTAAGTTTCAAGATTTAAGACCAACCTGAAGGGTCAATTTGTATGTTTATATAAAAAAAAAGTCTATGGGACTATTGAGATAGTTTCAGTTCCCCCTCTCCATTTATCAATTCCTCAGTCATGGGGAATCTGGTTGTCAATCTTTCTGACTGCTTCATGCTGAGAAGAGGTGTTGTGGGCAGCTCAAAGATTAATCTAAGACTATAGTTTCATTCTGAAACAGAATCTTTCTCTTTCCAGTCCCCCACTTCCACCAGAGACAAATTACAGCAGCACCAATCTACCTGAAAAATAAGCTTCAGTCCCATGTACTTGGCCTGATTACCCACACATAGCAGGAAGAGTCAGTGTCCACATAGGCTCTCCTCAATCAGCTTTGTTGGAACCTCTCACAAGGACATTTCAGTCAAAGCCCTGGAAGAAAACCAGTTCCTCCAACTGTGTCCCATTATAAAAGAAAACAGATTCTTATGCAAACAAACACATTGCCATAAATTAAGAATATTCATAAATAATTTACAAATTCTGGAGAAATGAGGCACAGAGAAATATGCCTCAAATTCTGTTTAGAAGAGTATACTCTACTCAATTGTTAAAGGCTATAAATAGCTCAAAAGGATAAAAGTTCTCCAGACTCTGAGGAATCAGTGATTTTTTTTTTTTTTTTTTTTTTTAGGCCGAGTCTCACTCTGTCGCCCAGGCTGGAGTGCAGTGGTGCTATCTCAGCTCACTGCAAGCTCCACCTCCCAGGTTCATGCCATTCTCCTGCCTCAGCCTCCTGAGTAGCTGGAACTACAGGCACCCGCCACCATGCTTGGCTAATATTTTGTATTTTTAGTAGAGACGAGGTTTCACCATATTAGCCAGGATGGTCTCAATCTCCTGACCTCGTGATTCGCCTGCCTCGGCCTCTCAAAGTGCTGGGATTACAGGCATGAGCCACTGTGCCCAGCCATCAGTGATGTTTCAAACAAACAAACAAAAAGCCATAAAAAGTTATTTCAGTCCTCCATTCATTCAGTCCATGTGCTCAAAGCCTTAGGAGCTGACACCTTGCATCACTGTGGCCAGGATGTGAGACATGGAATCAAGGGAGATTATTTTGGAGATTTAAAATTTAATCACTGCCCTGCTGGGTTTCAGACTTGCATGAGGCCTACAGCCCCTTTCTTTTGGCTGATTTTTCCCCTTTGGAATAGGAGTATTTACTCAATGCCTACACCCGCATTGTATCTTGGGAGTAACTAACTTGTTTTTTATTTTACAGGCTCATAGGCAGAAGGGACTTGCCTTGTCTCAGATGAGAATTTGGACTTTGTACTTTTGAGTTAATGCTGAAATGAGTTAAGACTTCGGGGGTTCTGTTGCATCACAAGGTTAAAAAAGACTTTGGGGGACTGTTGGGAAGACATGATTATATTTTGAAATGTAAGAAGAACATGAGATTTGGGAGGGGCCAGTAGAGAATGATATGGTTTGGGTCTGTGTTCCCACCCAAATCTCATGTCAAATCCCCAACAGTGGAGGTGGGGCCTGATGGGAGGTAACTGGTAATTGGATCATGGAGAAGATTTTCCCCTTTGGTGTTGTTCTCATGATAATTAGTGAGTTATCATGAAATCTGGTTGTTTAAACCTCCCCACTTCCTCTCTTCCCCCTGCTCTAGCCACGTAAGACATGCCTGCTACCCCTCTGCCTTCCACCATGATTGTAGGTTTCCTGAGGCCTCCCCAGCTATGCTTTCTGTACAGTTTGTGGAACTATGAGCCATTTAAACCTCTTTTCTTTATAAATTACCCATTCTCAGGTATTTCTTTAGAGCAGCACAAGAACAGACTGATGCACTATGAAATCAACTCCTGATCTGCTTCATATGGGGTTAGAAATCTTTATAAATGTTTCTATCAGCCTTTAATTAGAATCCTAGAAGTTTTCTCTCTAATCCAGTGGCACAATCTCCAAATTTATCAGAAAAGAGTCCTTTTCAGGAAGGAAGGAGTCCTTTTCATGAAGCCCTAAAGAAGCAAGGGACTGTAGCTGATTATAAGTCAATTCTTGAGAAGAATCCATGCAAAACAACAATTGTGGGTGACAAAGTCTTAGGACAGCAATAGTTAAAGATGCAATTGATAAAGAAATTTGGTTATTTCTATGGTATACAACAATTTAACATAATAATCATAGTAATTACTGACAAGAAATATAAAACATATCAGAATTTCAGGAATCTCAAACAATCCTGGAACACTTATTAACAACACATCTATATAAATGTAACACAAAAAAGCTAAACACCACCTAAGATTTTGACAATGCTTCCTGCAAAATTCTAGCATAATAAATAAACCTAATAAGGCTAATAAGTCCCTCTTGGACTTCAGGGAACCTAATATTTGAAAAAGTTATTTTGAGGTCAAAAAGACTGAATTTAGAACTTGAAATTTTGCTCTTGGAAAGTCTGCCACCTATCAAAGGTTTAAGACACTTGATATCACAAAATAGGATTATAGGTGACTATCAAATAGTCATTCATTTAGCAAAATGCTAAAACAAGAATATTCATAATTTAATAGAGAAGAAGACTTAATTTCCAAAACAATAAGACCTAATAAAGACAATATGAAGCCAACTAAATCTGTCTTTTGCCCTCCCTTTTTTCATTCTTCTGTAGTTTTATTCAAAAGGTAAACACAATATTTTATTATCTCTCACCTGACAATTTTGTTCCAAAGACAAAATCAAATTTTAGCTTTGTATGGTGTATTACTAATGTTAAATGTTAATAAAACCTTATAAGCAAATCTGTCTAATGTTAATCAGTTTGACCATAAGGTAAGATTTCCATAATCTTTCTATACCCTATTAAACAGCATATCAATGATCCAAGAAAACCCTGTTATTCCAACACACAGGCCCAGACGCTGGCCTTGCATTAGTGTGCTTTTGATATTAATGTTTAATTTATATAAAAATTCTAATACATCTTATCCCTCAGAGTTGGCCCTTACAATCTCATGTGCCCACCTTTTCCACAATAGTCCCTGGGCCTAGACGGATTGAATAGTGTTAATATCTGGATCTGTGTTTCACTAAAGCAGTTTATTTTGATTGTCACCTTCTCTTGGGACTGAAGACGAGACTTTGACTGATGTCAATGCTCAAGATTTAGCAGGAGTCAGTACCTTTTTCAATCCCAGGACTCAAAAGTCCTGTAACTTAACAGCACAAGGATTAGTTAATAGGATATTTATACAACAGAAGGTCCTATCATGCTAACATGTCACAAATTAAAACACTCTGATTTGATGTCCAGTAGTTATCGCCTGAAGCACTTCAAACTATTGTATTAAAGTGATTAGGTTACTCCTTGCATATATCTAATTGCTAGGATTCTAGTGACAGAACCGTGACCAAAAGCATCAAAAAGTGATAGGTTCCTTTTGTAGAGCAGCAGCATAAAAGTCTGGGTATGCAGAACTCCATCCCACTTTCCCATTCAACAGCAAACTCCAGATTCCAAAGAATATTGGGGGTAAACAGTATTACAAAATAATATCAGTTTATCTAATTCAAATTTCCCATGACTATATGGACACACACAAAAACAATCACCAAAACACAATCCAACTGCTGCAGCAACAAACAAGCCCCAAAAGTGTCCAAACTGAAACAGTTAGGGTGCTTCATCTCTTCATTGGTTGAGCTTGATCAACCTACAAACAGAAATTCCTTCAGAATTTCTCAATTGAGAGGAGCCAGTCTCTCTGTCTGGTACCCACAAAAGACACTCACTTGCCTGGACACACACATACAACACAATTACAAACAAGACCCCAAGAGTGTTTATACTGAAACAGCCAGGGTGCTTCCCTCATGTCAGGTGGGCTTGTTCAATCTGCAAATGAAAATTACTGAAAAAATTTCCCGAATTGAGAGGAATAGACTCTGCTGCCTGGGCACACAAAGAACACTCACCTATCCAGATGCAGATGCCAAATTTCAAAGGCAGTTCTTCCTGGGTAATCAGGAATGCAACTGGGGCCAGCAGCAGCAGGGCCAGAGAGAAACAGAAACTCACCTCCAGCCAAAATTGGGTGGGCAGCTGCTTAGGAGGGCTTCTGGGCCTCCTGGCCCATGGCAGCTGAGCCACAAGCAATGCATTGTTGGATAGGAAACCAAAATCTGTTACTAAAACACGAGGGGTTTGGTGTAAGTCCTGCTGCTTGCCACACAGAAAGCCGATGACTAAGACAATGAGTATTGCCAAGGAAGAAGGCTTTCATCGGGTGCTGCAGCCGAGGCGATGGGAGATCAGTGTCAAATCCATCTCCCTGAGTGACTAAAATTAGGGATTTTTATAGCAGGGGAGAAATGTAACTGTGTAGGGGAAAACAGGAACTCAGGAGGGGTAAAAGAAATCTTGATGAATGAGGGGCTTAGTGTCTCGTCTGGATGCTGTGACTTGGTGAGTTTCATTCTTTGATACTTTTTGAGAGGCCTACAGTTCCTTTTTTGAGGAAGGAACTCAGATAAAACAAATGTAAGTTTCAAGATTTAAAACTAAAAGTGTCAATTTCTATGTTTATTTTAAAAAACTGTCTGTGTGACTACTGGGTCTGTTTCAATGTCAGCAGGGCTGCATTCCTTCTGGAGGCTCTAGGAAAGAATCCATCTCCTTGCTTTTTCCAGCTTCTAGAGGCCACCTGCAGTCCTTGGCTCATTTCCCCATTCCTCTATCTTCAAAGCCAGCAAAGTTGGGCCAAGTTCTTCTCACACTGCTATCTTTCTGGTTCACTATCTTCTGCCTCCCTCTTCAATTTATAAGGACTCTAGTGATTACATTCAGCTGTAACTTCCCCGCCATCCTCCGAAGGTTCACAGAAAAATTAACTCACAAAGAGCAGATAAATTGGAGAAAAGACATACAAATTCATTCACATGACCATGAGGGAGAATCACAGAATGGTTACCTATCCCTCAACTGGGTTCAGAAGCCTAAATAGTATCTTGAGGTTACAGAAAGAATGGGGGCTTGGATCCTGGCAAAACACATTATGGGAGGGGGGAAAAGACGAATTCTGTTGAGGGGCAGTAAATCTTTCTGAGGAAAATGAATGGATTAGAGAACAGAGGTTCACTTGTAAATTGGTTCTCTCTGGAATTTTTATGAGCCTGAGAGACAGACATTATCTTATGAAAGGGTCCGTTGAGGTGTGGTTACATTCATGGTCATCCTTTCTGCAATAGATAATGAGATAGAAAGGAAGGGAAGAAAAAAAAAAACTATTGTTCTCCTTGGCGTGTCCTTCTGGTCTTTATGTAGATAGGGGAAAAGTCTCTTACCACGTGTATTGATCTCTGAGCCTTTAATTCAAAATACTCATTATACCAAGTGATCATATTTTGGAGTAAAGTTCCTTGTGCTCCTTTATTCCACCTGTCTGGAACTTCCTTGCAAGTTTCACGCATTAAAAGCTGAGTTGGTGGCTGTGAAGTGAGAAATCAGACTAGTAGTCGAGTAGCAAGAGATAGGCAAAGGAGGGGGAAAAAAACCAATTGGGATAAGCAGAAAACAGCAAATTTAAATATATTGTCCCATATCTGCCTGAATCAGTCTCTTAGTCCTGAGAATAGATCAGTTCAGTTAAACAGCTGTGTCCCATTTCAGGAGATGGCACTGCAGATGGGCTAAGCCTCTATATATAATGCAGGCAAACATCTTTAATAAAAAGGCATTTCTATGGAAACAGAATAAAAACAAAGTTTAATGTCTGGAGTAGTCAACAAACTTAAGTTTTCTATAAACTAGCTTTTCTAGTTTATAGACTGCTCCAGAGTCTGTGAAGCATATTCAGATTATAGTGGCAATCTGACAGATATTCCCTGGATTATAGTTTGAATCAGGTGTTCAAGTCAACTTTTGGAATAGTTCATACACCAAAAGGCATGAAGGCCGTTTATATATAAGTTGCTGTGGTGATTTCTCCTGAACTTTATATCAGGTTGTCTAGCTTCAGTTTGCAGGGCTTCAGGAAAAGAAGATTTAATTTCTAGTGATTTCAAATCAGTAAAAGGGGAGGAAATTTTGAAAACATTAGTTTGGAGACTTGTAGCAAGGAAGGAATTTAGAATTTAGTCCGAATTGTAGGCAAATAATAAAAACTTTAAAACAATGGAAAGGCTAGAACCTAATTATAGGTGTACTATGACAGAGCAGGAGTGTCGCCATCTTGGACAAGCCCCTCATTCTAAAGTTCACCTTAATAAAAAACCACCTAAATCCAAAGGGCATCAGCCTGATGGCTAAGGTCACCATAACCATAAACCACAAATAACATCTCCAACCAGAAACATTCCAAACTCTTCCCTGACCAGAGACATGCCAGCCCAGAGATAAACCCTGCTCTGGCCTGGAAGATGCTAGCCCTGAGATAACCCCGCTGCAGGCTGGAAAGATGTCTGTCCTAAGATAACCTCCCCTCCTCCCAGAAAGATTCCGCCATAAACTTCTCCACACACATAAACATTCATAAGCCCCCTCACCCTAAAACCAATATATACTCTTAGTCTGCAAGAGAAAGGGCTTCTGACCGAAATGGGCCGGGGGCGCCTCTCAGGTTTGATCTAAAGTAAACCTGTCTTTAACTGCCAGCTGTGTTTTGTGTTCCTTTCCTCTTTCTTTAACTCTTACATACTATAGTTTTCTGTTTTCTTTTCTTTTTTTTTTTTTTCAGAGACAGGGTCTTACTCTATTGCCCAGGCTGGAGTGCAATGGTGTGATCATGGCTCACTGTAGTCTTGACCTCCTGGGCACAAGTGATTCTGCCACCTCTGCCTCCTGAGTAGCTGGAGATGACAGGCACATGCCAGGACACCTGGCTAGTACTTTTTTTTATTTTGTAAAGACGGGGTCTCACTATGTTGCTTAGGCTGTGTCTTGAACTTCTGGCCTCAAGTGATCCTCCTACCTCGACCTCCCAAAATGCTGGGATTACAGGTGTGAGCCACTATACCCAGCTATAGTTTTCTTTTGAAACATAGTTTTTCTCTCCAGTTCCTCATTTCTACCAAAGGCAAATCACAGTCGGACAAATCTAAGCTTTAGTCTTTTTATGCTTGGCCTGTGCTCCTTCAGGACACACACAGATAATCCAGGATAATCGCTCTATCTCAGGGCCAGCTGAGTACCAGCCTTAATTTTATCTGCAGTATTGGTTCTCCTTTGCAATGTAATCTAAATAGTCACAGGTTCCAAGGGTTAGGATGAGAACATCTTTGGCGGCCCATTATTCTGCCTACCACATGAGGATACTAAAATATAATGAGGATAAAAATAGTACCTACTCATAGCATTGTACTGAGGAAAAGTACATTCTAGAGTTCTTACTTATCTTTGAGTAAGAATTTAAATATGAGCATTTATTATTATTAATAACAATCTATATTAGTTTGCTAAGGCTGCCTTAACAAACTACTGCAAAGTGAGTGGCTTAAAACAACAGGAGTGTATTGTCTGTCAGTCCTGGAGGCTAGACGTCTGAGATCAAGGTGTCATCAGGGTGGTTCCTTCCGAGGGCTCTGAGGGAAGAATCTATTCCTTGCCTCTACCCTAGCTTCTGGCAGTTTATTGGCAATCTTTGTGTTCCTTGGCTTGTAGATGCGTCACTTGGTCTCTGCCTTCATGTTCACATGGTGTTTTCCCTGTGTGCATGTCTGTGTCCATTTTTCCCCTTTATATAAGGACACCAGACACATTGGATTAGGAGCTCATTCTACTTCAGGGTGACCTCATCTTAATTAGTTACATCTACAATAATCCTCTTCTCAAATAAGGTCACATTCTGAGGTGCTGGGGGCCTCATATGAACTTTTGGGATATTTCGCTCAACCCATAACACAATCCAAAGGATAGGACTAGAACCATACGATGGAAGGCATAGGAAGAGCATCACCATTTTCAGCTAATTTTTTAATGTTTTTTTTTAGAGGGAGACCTCTCTTTCCTGCCACCACGTGAAAAAGGTGCTTGCTTCCCAACTTCGCCTTCCACCTTGATTGTGAGGCAGCCAGGTAGGTGAGGGTCCCTGGAGAAACTCCAACCGGCCGGCCCACTGAGGTGGAGCCCCGGGAGGTTCACAACCTTTGCAGCAGGGAGGAGCCTGGCCCCTCCTCTTCCTGTTTGGAACCTGGGATTCAAATTGCCTGTCAGGAAGTGCTCTAGCAGAGGGACTCTGGCCTTGTGAGAGTCCCTATTTCTCCCTTTTTTTTTGCTTTTCACCCAGTTAAAACCCTGCTTTACTTCCCTTTAAGTCGTCTGTGAGCCTAAATTTTTGTGGCTGTGGGAAGGACAAGAACCCCATCTTCAGCTGAAATAAGGAAAAGTTCTGCAACATTTTTGGCACACACCCTGGGGCCTCCGGTGGTGAGTGAAATGGGAACTCATAACCTCTCACTGTTGCTTCTAAACCTTTTCATCCTCAAACTTCTGAAGGTGGGGGAAACCATGTCCCCACCCCACCCCTCTTCACTCCTGGGCCTTTTCCTTCCTTTTTTTGGGACCGACTGGGGAACAGAAGCTCCCTTACCTCCCTTAACTCTCCCTTACCTCCAGGGGCTGAGACGCATGGACCAAGGGTCCGGGCATAGATGGTTGGCAGTCCCCACCCCACAGAACTGCAGGAGCCTTCTCCTTTCCCAGCCAAGGGGTTTTACTCCATCTGACAGTAATTAAGCTTTTCTCCAGGTGGAGGAACCACTTGCCTAAGAGATTCTTCCCCAGGCATTTTAAAACTGTTTTCTTTCCCCTTCTCCACCCTGTCAACAGTTAACCTTTAACGTTTTTTCCCCCCATTTACTAGGGCAGGCCCCCAAACTATCACTGTTTAAATTTTCTGTAAACCTTTAATTGTGAAAAAGGACTTGTGGGGCTAGTCTTGGGCTGTGGCCAATCTGGTGTGTTTTGCATGTCTATATGGTTTGTGCTACAAGCCTCCACTTTGCTTTACATTCTGGGGGCATGGCCAGTAACAGCTTGGCAAGGCTTTGTTTAGCAACCCTGCCTTAGGGGATGAGCCCTGTTTGGTTCCTTATCTGCATGTTTTTTTTTTTTTTGTTTCTTTCTTTTTTTTTTTTTTGAGACACTCTTGTTTCCCAGGCTGGAGTGCAATGGCGCGATCTCGGCTCACCACAACCTCCGCCTCCTGGGTTCAAGCGATTCTCCTGCCTCAGCCTCCCGAGTAGCTGGGATTACAGGCCTCCACCACCAGGCCTGGCTAATTTTGTATTTTTAGTAGAGATGGGGTTTCATCATGTTGGCCAGGCTGGTCTCGAACTCCTGAACTCAGGTGATCCGCCCGCCTCTGCCTCCCAAAGTGCTCGGATTACAGGCGGGAGCCACCGTGCCCGGCCTATCTGCATGTTTTCTTAACCCTGTCTCTTAACCCTACCTAGCGACTGGGCATTCTCCTCTGTGTGTGTATGTTGCATTAATGTCTAAAAAGAGCTCTGATTAATTTGGCCTAAAGACAAGCGCTTCCCTTTTTAAAGGGGAGTTAAAAGCTGTGGAGCCTTTCAGTTCATGTAACTTTAATTTTTGAGAAATAAAAACAGCCCTAAAGACTATTGGTAAAATGCAGGTCACATGCAAGGTTTGCTAAGAGTTTTGAGGTTATGAACTGCTTTTTGGGTTTTGAGAACTATTTGACTTGACGGTTTCACAATTGGTAAGGCCTGGGGACATAGGGACCTAACCATACCCTTAATAAAGAAGGCAAACCTTGGCTACACTTAGCACACAAGTAATACAACTAACCAATTTTTATGTTAAAGTTAAAAATTGCTAGAAGTTAATTGAAACTACTAGAAATAGATTTACATGCAAGCTGTGTAAGAAAAGTAAAACACACTTTTTTTTTTTTGGTAAAAGGTTATATATAAGAAGGCATGGAAATGTAAACTCTTGCCTAGGGTTAAATGATTGCTTTGAGTGAAATTAGGAAAAAACTGAAGGTTCAAATAAGTAGTGGAAGAATTGTGGAAATTAATCTTGCAGAAGATTCTCTGTGTGAACATATAGACTAAATTCAAAAAAGGGTATTATATGGTTTTTCTGTAAATTGAGCATTGAAATAAAAGCATAACATGGTTTTCCTAAGGTGCTAATCTGCTCTTTGGCAAAATTTGTAAAGGATTATAAAAGGTTTTTTTTTGCTTCCTTAAAATTTCTGTGTCATTTTGGCAAAATAAATAGTTTATGGTAATCTGGAACTCTATTTAAGTGCTTTAAACATATTTAACAGGTTTCCCCAAATCAAACTTCAGTTTCAAAATTGTCTTCCCTGGCACCTGGCTTTTTGAATACTTCAGAGGGCCCCTGAAGTGTCCAGAAAAGAGAGGTAAACAGGATTATTTGACATGTTTAGGTACATGGGATTGCCAAAATGATGTTCAATCTGCTTAAGGTTATATCTTGGTAAATAATGCTAACATATGTTCTAAAATTGTATGGGATTTCTAAAATTCTAATGTCTGAATATATGCTATCAATTATAATTAAGGTTGTTATGTTATTGTACATCACAGAGATAACCAAACTTCTTTGTCATGTGTGTTTCTGACTAACTACTCTGGACATTTTGCTATTCACAGACAGTTGTTGTCTTCTTTCAGTCATTTTCAAAAGATAGCTTATAATCAGCTGTAGGACTTTGACAGGTGCTCTCAAATACAGTCTTCTGATAACTGTGGATATTATGACATTGGAATACAGGAAAATGTACAGGACTCATGAAGAGCTGAAATGCTCACAAATATCAAGCAAAACAAGAGTTAACTAAATGGACTGAACTCAGGAACCTGAAGCAACATTTCTGCGTTTGCTTGGAATATTGTTAACCCATGTTTTGTTTTGCAGAGTCAAGGAAACTTATTTTGAACTATTTACAACCTTTAATAATTTTATAAGGTATACTCCTATGAACACAATTTGAAGCATGTTTGTTTGTCTCTGCCTGTTTCCTCTAGAATTTGGAAACTATCTGTGGCTATTCTTATGGCAATATAGTTGTTTGCATCAGTGCAATAAAAATCCATTTTTCTTTTGCAACAGTGTACAATTAGAGAAAGTAGTTATTTTCCCAAGGCTTTGACTGGAAGGGTATGCTTCCCTTTAAGGGGTCAAGCTCGACTTGCAGAGCCAATAAAAGCCCCATGGAAAAACTGGACTCATACCCTTGTCTACGCAGGCCCTGTACATGGTTCGTGACCTGTAGTCAGTAAAGAATGTCACTTTCTAACAGGTCCAGGAGCTCCAAGTTTATCTTGGGACCTTAAGAGGAAAGGATCACCCAACTCACAGGTGTTTGAGGATACAAACCCATAGTTGGGCTCAACTTTAAAAGGTCTTATGTGAGATTTTTTATGGAATAAACTTCCATCAAAGCCAATCCAAAAGGCTTATGTAGAAACAGTTATTCTTGCTGCACTTTATGCAAATAATCAGGCAAAGTATAAGACTAAAGTCTAACAAACCACTCAGTGCTATTATAATTTTTTTTATAACAAACATGAGGACTGGAGAGGGAGAAATCATGTTTCAAAACTTATCACATATTTATCATTAAATTCCAGACTCACTAGTTGTTTTAAAGTTTTCACCTACATTTTAGATTAACCCTACTTGTTCCTGTGAACCAATCAGCAATCTCTGGCTGCTGCTCAGAAAGAACAAAAGGGATGGGTAATGTAAAAATCGGGATCGATGTTCTAGTTCTGAGCAATTATCCTGCAAATCCTGCAAGGGTGTGGGAATAAACAGGATGCCCATTACTCGGAGGTTCCCTTTTGGGAAAGTAAGACCCAGGGAACTAACAAGTCAAGCAGCATGTACCGAAATTCTAGCAAGCATAACTATAGCTACAAGTTATCTGGGTGTTTCACAAGACATCCTTTCCTCTCCCTTGTTGGAAGAGGACTCAATTCCACAGCTTCACTTTAGCATTTGGCTTGTGATAAGGAGTCCATGCAACCCCTCTGAGATACATTTTTGTCTCAGACTCAATTCTAAGCTTCAGGTCAAAGCCCTAGAAAGAAAACTGGATCTAATTCTGTGAAGAAAGTCATTGGTAGCTTGATGGGGATGGCATTGAATCTATAAATTACCTTGGGCAGTATGGCCATTTTCACAATATTGATTCTTCCTATCCATGAGCATGGAATGTTCTTCCATTTGTTTGTGTCCTCTTATTTCATAGAGCAGTGGTTTGTAGTTCTCCTTGAAGAGGTCCTTCACATCCCTTGTAAGTTGGATTCCTAGGTATTTTATTCTCTTTGAAGCAATTGTGAATGGGAGTTTACTCATGATTTGGCTCTCTGTCACTGGTGTATAAGAATGCTTGTGATTTTTGCACATTGATTTTGTATCCTGAGACTTTGCTGAAGTTGCCTATCAGCTTAAGGAGATTTTGGACAGAGACGATGGGGTTTTCTAAGTATACAATCATGTCATCTGCAAACAGGGACAATTTGACTTCCTCTTTTCCTAATTGAATGCCCTTTATTTCTTTCTCCTGCCTGATTGCCCTGGCCAGAACTTCCAACACTATGTTGAATAGGAGTGGTGAGAGAGGGCATCCCTGTCTTGTGCCAGTTTTCAAAGGGAATGCTTCCAGTTTTTGCCCATTCAGTATGATATTGGCTGTGGGTTTGTCATAGATAACTCTAATTATTTTGAGATACGTCCCATCAATACCTAATTTATTGAGAGTTTTTAGCATGAAGGGCTGTTGAATTTTGTCAGAGGCCTTTTCTTCATCTATTGAGATAATCATGTGGTTTTTGTCTTTGGTTCTGTTTATATGCTGGATTACGTTTATTGATTTGTGTATGTTGAGCCAGCCTTGCATCCCAGGGATGAAGCCCACTTGTTCATGGTGGATAAGCTTTTTGATGTGCTGCAGGATTCAGTTTGCCTGTATTTTATTGAGGATTTTTGCATCGATGTTCATCAGGGATATTGGTCTAAAATTCTCTTTTTTTGTTGTGTCTCTGCCAGGCTTTGGTATCAGGATGATGCTAGCCTCATAAAATGAGTTAGGGAGGATTCCCTCTTTTTCTGTTGATTGGGATAGTTTCAGAAGGAATGGTACCAGCTCCTCCTTGTACCTCTGGTAGAATTCGGCTGTGAATCTCTCTGGTCCTGGACTTTTTTATGGTTGATAGGCTATTAATTATTGCCTCAATTTCAGAGCCTGTTATTGGTCTATTCAGGGGTTCAACTTCTTCCTGGTTTAGTCTTGGGAGGGTGTATGTGTCAAGGAATTTTTCCATTTCTTCCAGATTTTCTAGTTTATTTGCTTAGAAGTGTTTATAGTATTCTCTGATGGTAGTTTGTATTTCTGTGGGATCAGTGGTGATATCCCCTTTATCATTTTTTATTGCATCTATTTGATTCTTCTCTCTTTTCTTCTTTATTAGTCTTGCTAGTGGTCTGTCAATTTTGTTGATCTTTTCAAAAAACCAGCTCGTGGATTCACTGATTTTTTTGAAGGGTTTTTTGTGTCTCTATTTCCTTCAGTTCTGCTCTGATCTTAGTTATTTCTTGCCTTCTGGTAGCTTTTGAATGTGTTTGCTCTTGCTTCGCTGCTTCGCTAGTTCTTTTAATTGTGATGTTAGCTTGTCAATTTTAGATCTTTCCTGCTTTCTCTTGTGGGCTTTTATTGCTATAAATTTCCCTCTACACACTGCTTTAAATGTGTCCCAGAGATTCTGGTATGTTGTGTCTTTGTTCTCCTTGGTTTCAAAGAACATCTTTATTTCTGCCTTCATTTCGTTATGTACCCAGTAGTCATTCAGGAGCAGGTTGTTCAGTTTCCATGTAGTTGAGCGGTTTTGAGTGAGTTTCTTAATCCTGAGTTCTAGTTTGACTGCACTGTGGTCTGAGAGACAGTTTGTTATAATTTCTGTTCTTTCACATTTGCTGAGGAGAGCTTTACTTCCAACTGTATGGTCAATTTTGGAGTAAGTGCGATGTAGTGCTGAAAAGAATGTATATTCTGTTGATTTGGGGTGGAGAGTTCTGTAGATGTCTATTGGATCTGCTTGGTGCAGAGCTGAGTTCAATTCCTGGATAATCCTTGTTAACTTTCTGTCTCATTGATCTGTCTAATGTTGACAGTGGGATGTTAAAGTCTCCCATTATTATTGTGTGGGAGTCTAAGTCTCTTTGTAGGTCTCTAAGGACTTGCTTTATGAATCTGGGTTCTCCCGTATTGGGTGTATGTATATTTAGGATAGTTAGCTCTTCTTCTTGAATTGATCCCTTTGACTTTGATCCCTTTACCATTATGTAATGGCCTTCTTTGTCTCTTTTGGTGTTTGTTGGTTTAAAGTTTGTTTTATCAGAGACTAGGATTGCAACCCCTGCCCTTTTTTGTTTTCCATTTGCTTGGTAGATCTTCCTCCATCTACTTTAAAGTTCATATGGAACCAAAAAAGAGCCTGCATTGCCAAGACAATCCTAAGCCAGAAGAATAAAGCTGGAGGCATCACGCTACGTGACTTCAAACTATACTACAAGGTTACAGTAACCAAAACAGCATGGTACTGGTACCAAAACAGAGATATAGACCAATGGAACAGAACAGAGCCCTCAGAAATAATACCACACATCTACAGCCATCCGATGTTTGACAAATCTGACAAAAACAAGCAATGGGGAAAGGATTCCCTATTTAATAAATGGTGCTGGGAAAACTGGCTAGCCATATATAGAAAGCTGAAACTGGATCCCTTCCTTACACCTTATACAAAAATTAATTCAAGATGGATTAAAGACTTACATGTTAGACCTGAAACCATACAAACCCTAGAAGAAAACCTAGGCAATACCATTCAGGACATAGGCATGGGCAAGGACTTCATGTCTAAAACACCAAAAGCAATGGCAACAAAAGCCAAAATTGACAAATGGGATCTAATTAAAGAGCTTCTGCACAGCAAAAGAAACTACCATCAGAGTGAACAGGCAGCCTACAGAATGGGAGAAAATTTTGCAATCTACTCATTTGACAAAAGGCTAATATCCAGAATCTACAATGAACTCAGACAAATTTACAAGAAAAAAACAACCCCATCAAAAAGTGGGCAAAGGATATGAACGGACACTTCTCAAAAGAAGACATTTATGCAGCCAACAGACACATGAAACAATGCTCATCATCACTGGCCATCAGAGAGATGCAAATCAAAACCACAGTGGGATACCATATCACACCAGTTATTATGGCCATCACTAAAAAGTCAGCAAACAACAGGTGCTGGAGAGGATGTGGAGAAATAGGAACACTTTTACACTGTTGGTGGGACTGTAAACTAGTTCAACCATTGTGGAAGTCAGTGTGCGATTCCTCAAGGATCTAGAACTAGAAATACCATTTGACCCAGCCATCCTATTACTGGGTATATACCCAAAGGATTATAAATCATGCTGCTATGAAGACGCATGCACACATATGTTTATTGTGGCACTATTCACAATAGCAAAGACTTGGAACCAACCCAAATGTCCATCAGTGATAGACTGGATTAAGAAAATGTGGCACATATACACCATGGAATACCATGCAGCCATAAAAATGGATGAGTTCTTGTCCTTTGTAGGGACATGGATGAAGCTGAGAAACCATCATTCTCAGCAAACTATCACCAGGACAAAAAACTAAACACCACATGTTCTCACTCATAGGTGGGAATTGAACAATGAGAATGCTTGGACACAGGAAGGGGAATATCACACACCGGAGCCTGTCATGGGGTGGGGGGAGGGGGTAGGGATGGCATTAGGAGATATACCTAATGTAAATGATGATTTAATGGGTACAGCAAACCAACATGGCACATGTATACATATGTAACAAACCTTTACATTGTACACATGTACCCTAGAATAATAAAAAACAAAAAAAGAAGAAAACTGGATCTAAGGGATCCAGAGGCAGATCGCAACAGAAGTTAAAAGGCACAGCGCAGGTAAGCATGGCTGATTCCTGCTGATTAAGCCAACCCCAAGCTTCCTGTTGCATTGATAAAGGCCACATTAGTATCCATGGCATAAATGATGTCTAGGGAACTCCAGGGCTACTGACAGTAGGTGGGAAAGAGACATAAGTGAGAGTGGATAATTCCATTCTCTAGCCCCCCCTGCTTCATGGGTTTAAGCCACTTTGGCACTCATGGTGGTGTCTGCCAAGGTCACTGGGACTCGGGGATGCAAGGATGGAAGACAGAAAGAGGATGCTTTTCCCTCTCTCTCTTACTCTGGGTATCTGCTAGGAAGAGAAGAGAACCAGGTATGCCTGCTCCCCTCTTTCTAGGTGGGTAGCCATTCTCCTTCAGTCTGTACCCCTTTCAAATGCATCCTGAACCCTTGAGACTTCTTTTAAAAATGCCTTCCTTTTCCTTTCTTCCTCTCGGTTCTCTCTTCACTGATAGGAAATTGTGTCTCTGTACTATGGGATGCTTCCCTCAGATGCATCCTCCAAACTGAGAAGAGTTAATTTCCCAGACCTTAAACTGGTTGGCGTAGAATTGAGCTTAGGGGAAAGGAACCCAGAAGCCCAACATGCTGGTAAAAAGGTAAATTTTTTTTCGTGTCAGGCTTTTGGCCTCCCTTTCCATGTGCAAACCGGTGAAGGACCTCAGAATTTTTGAGCTATCCTTACCCCTCCTCTTGTTTTGTTTTGAAAGATGTTTTTAATAACCCAGTTTGTCTGTTCTTGCCTTCAGGCCATCAGACTCCAAATGGTCATGCAACCGGAGCCTCCAACAATAACCCCTTTATATTATTATTATTATTATACTTTAAGTTTTAGGGTACATGTGCGCAATGTGCAGGTTTGTTACATATGTGTCCATGTGCCATGTTGGTGTGCTGCACCCATTAACTCATCATTTAGCATTAGGTATATCTCCTAATGCTCTCCCTCCCCCTGCTCCCCACCCCACAACAGTCCCCGGAGTGTGATTTTCCCCTTCCTGTGTCTATGTGTTCTCATTGTTCAATTCCCACCTATGAGTGAGAACATGTGGTGTTTGGTTTTTTGTCCTTGCAGTAGTTTACTGAGAATGATGGTTTCCAGTTTCATCCATGTCCCTACAAAGGACATGAAATCATTTTTTATGGCTGCATAGTATTCCATGGTGTATATGTGCCACATTTTCTTAATCCAGTCTATCGTTATTGGACATTTGGCTTGGTTCCAAGTCTTTGCTATTGTGAATAGTGCCGCAATAAACATATGTGTGCATGCGTCTTTATAGCAGCATGATTTATAATCCTTTGGGTATATACCCAGTAATGGGATGGCTGGGTCAAATGGTATTTCTAGTTCTAGATCCCTGAGGAATCGCCACACTGACTTCCACAATGGTTGAACTAGTTTACAGTCCCACCAACAGTGTAAAAATGTTCCTATTTCTCCGTATCTTCTCCAGCACCTGTTGATTCCTGACTTTTTAATGATAGCCATTCTAACTGGTGTGAGATGGTATCTCATTGTGGTTTTTGATTTGCATTTCTCTGATGGCCAGTGATGATGAGTATTTTTTCATGTGTTTTTTGGCTGCATAAATGTCTTCTTTTGAGAAGTGTCTGTTCATGTCCTTTGCCCACTTTTTGATGGTTTTTTTTTTTCTTGTAAATTTGTTTGAGTTCATTGTAGATTCTGGATATTAGCCCTTTGTCAGATGAGTAGGTTGCGAAAATTTTCTCCCATTCTGTAGGTTGCCTGTTCACTCTGATGGTAGTTTCTTTTGCTGTGCAGAAGCTCTTTAGTTTAATTAGATCCCATTTGTCAATTTTGGCTTTTGTTGCCATTGCTTTTGGTGTTTTAGACATGAAGTCTTTGCCCATGCCTATGTCCTGAATGGTATTGCCTAGGTTTTCTTCTAGAGTTTTTATGGTTTCAGGTCTAACATGTAAGTCTTTAATCCATCTTGAATTAACTTTTGTATAAGGTGTAAGGAAGGGATCCAGTTTCAGCTTTTGCCAGGAACCCTTAGATAGAACTCTGAGGGAGCTCTGACTGCTGTTTCCCCAAAACATTGCCCCCTGTCAGCAGGAAGCGGTTAAGATTCGTCTTTGGCCTTATCCTTAATCTATTGGCAGTTAGATGTACTTCTTATAGAAGGGGTAATGAGACAGTCAGGTGGGAGGGGGTCCTTGAAGAAACTCCAACCAGACTGCCCACTGAGGTGAAGCCTCAGGAAGTTCACACCCTTTGCAGCGAGGAGGGGCCTGGCCCCTCCTCTTCCTGTGTGGAACCTGGGGTTCGAAAGGTGGATGGGAAGCGCTCTAGCAGAGGGACCCTGGCCTTGCAAGAGTCCTTGTTTCCCTGCTGTTTTTCCTCTTTTCACCTAATAAAACCCTGCTTTACTCACCCTTTAAACCATCTGCAAGCCTAAATTTTTGTGGCTGTGGGATGGACAAGAACCCCATCTTTAGCTGAACTAAAGAAAAGTCCTGCAACAATTGTAAGCTTTCTGAGGCCTCCCAGTCATTGTTTCTGTTAAGTCTGTGGAACTCTGAGTCAATTAAACTTCTTTTCTTCATAAATTACCCAGTCTCAGGTAGGTCTTTATAGTAGTGTGAAAACGAACTAATACAAGATCCTTATAGATTCTTGATATTAAATCTTTGTAGGATACATAGTTTGCAAATATTTTCTCCCATTCTATAGGTTGTCTGTTTACTCTGTTGATAGTTTCTTTTGCTATGTAGAAGCTCTGTAGTTTAATAAGATCCCACTTGTCAGTTTTTGTTTTTGTAGCAGTTGCTTTTGAGGACTCAGTCATAAATTCTTTCCCAAGGCCAGTGTACAGAATGGTATTTCCTAGGTTTTCTTCTAGGATTCTTATAGTTTGAGGTCTTACATTTAAATCTTTAATTCATCTTGAGTTAATTTATATATATGGTGAAAGGTATGAATCCAGTTTCATTCTTGTGCATATGGTTAGCTAGCTATCCCAGTGCCATTTATTAAATAATGAGTCCTTTCTCCATTGTTTGTTTTTGTTGACTTTGTCAAAGATCAGATGGCTGTAGATACACAGCTTTATTTCTGGGTTCTCTGTTCTGTTCCATTGATCTAGCTATCTGTTTTTGTGCCAGTACTCTACTGTTTTGGTTACTGTAGCCTTATAGTATAGTTTGAAATTGGGCAATGTGATGCCTGTGGCTTTGGTCTTTTTGCTTAGGATTGCTTTGGCAATTTGGGCTCTTTTTTTGGTTACATATGAAATTTAGAATAGTTTTTTTCCTCATTCTGTGAAAAATAATGTTGGTAATTTGATAGGAATTGTATTGAATCCAAAGATTACTTTGGCCAGTAGAGCCACTTTAGTGATACTAACTTTTCCAGTCCATGAGCATGGTGTTTCCGTTTATTTGTGTCATCTGTGATTTCTTTCAGCAGTGTTTTGTCATTTTCCTTGTAGAGATCTTTCACCTTCTTGGTTAGATGTATTCCTAGATGATTTTTTCGGTGGCTATTGAAAATGGGATTGCATTCTTGATTTGGCTCTCAGCTTGAATGTTATTGGTGTATAGAAATGCTAGTGATTTTTGTACATTGATTTTGTGTCCTGAAATGTTACTAATTTATCAGTTCCAGGAGGCTTTTGGTGATGTCTACTGGGTTTTCTAGGTATAGTATTATATAGTCTGAAGAGAGAGAGTTTACTTCCTCTCTTCCTCTTTGCATGCCTTTTATTTCTTTCTCTTGCCTGTTTGCTTTGCCTAGGACTTCCAGTACTATGTTGAATAGAAGTGGTAAAAGTGGACATCCTTGTCTTGTTCCAGTTCTCAAGGAAAATGCTTCCTGATTCTTCTTTTTCAGTATGATGTTTGCCATGGGTTTGTCATAGATGTCTCTTATTATTTTGAGGCATGCTCCTTCAACTTCTAGTTTGTTAAGGATTTTTAACATAAAGGGGTGTGGGATTTTATTGAAGGAATTTTCTGCATCTATTGAGATGATCATATGACTTTGTTTTTAATTCTGTTTATGTGGTGAAATCACATTTATTGATTTGCATGTGTTGAACCAAACTTGCATCCCAGAAATGAAGCCTACTTGATCATGATGGATAAGCTTTTTGATGTGCTGCTGGATTTGATTTCTAGTATTTTGTTGAGGAGTTTTGCATCTATGTTCATAAGGGATATTTGCCTGAAGTTTTCTTTTTTCATTGTGTCTCTGCCAGGTTTTGGTATCTGAGTGATGCTGGCTTCATAAAATGAGTTAGGGAGTTAGGGAGGAGTCTTTCTTCCTCAATTTTTTGGAATAGTTGCAGTAGGATTGGTGCCAGCTGTTCTTTGTATGTCTGGTAGAATTCGGTTTTGAATCCATCTGGTCTAGGACCTTTTTAGCTGGTAGGGTTTTTTAAATTACTGATTCAATTTTGTAACTCAATATTGGTCTGTTCAGGGTTTCAATTTCTTACTGATTTAATCTTGTGAGGTTTTGTGTTTCCCGGAATTTATCTATTTTCTAGTTTGGGTGCAGAGAGGTGTTCATAATATTCTCTGAGAATCTTTTGTATTTCCGTGGTATTGGTTGTAATGTCATCTTTGTCATTTCTGATTATGCTTATTTGGATCTCTCTTTTTTTCTTTGTTGATCTAGCTAGTGGTCTATCACTCTTGTTTATCCTTTTGAAAAACCAATTTTTTGTTTTGTTGATTATTTTATGGATTTGGAGGTCTCAGTTTTATTCAGTTCTCCTCTGACTTTAGTTATTTATTTTATTCTACTAGCTTTGAGGGTTAGTGATATGGTTTGGCCCTGTGTCACCACCCAAATCTCATTTCAAACTAATTCTCACCATTAGGGGCGGGACCTGGTGGGAGGCGATTGGATCATGGGGGCAGATTTCCCCATAGCTGTTCCTGTGACATTGAGTGTGTTCTCATGTGATCTGGTTGTTTAAAAGTGTGTAGCACTTCCCCTTTCACTCTCCCTCTCTTGCCACCATGTGAAGGTATGTTTGCTTCTCCTTTGCTCTTCTGCCATGATTGTAAGTTTCCTGAGGCCTCCCTAAGCCATTTCTCCTGTATGGCCGGTGGAACTGTGAGTCAATTAAGCCTCTTTTCTTTATAAATTACCCAGTCTCAGGTAGTTCTTTATAGCAGTGTGAGAACAGACTAATACAGTTAGTTTGTTCTTGTTTTTCTATTTCTTCTAAATGTGATGTTAGATCATTAGTGATCTAACATCTCGAATTCCCATATGTTGTGAAAGGGACCTGGTTGGAGGTAATTGACTCATGGGGGCTGTCTTTTCTGTGCTGTTCTCGTGATAGTGAATAAGTCACACAAGAGCTGATGGTTTCAAAAATGGAAGTTTCCCTACACAAGCTCTCTCTGCCTGCTGCCATTCATGTAAGACATGACTTGCTCCTCCTTGCCTTCCACCATGATTGTGGGGTCTCCACATCTAGGTGGAACTGTAAGCCCAATAAACCTCTTTCTTTTGTAAATTGCCCAGTCTTGGCTATGTCTTTATCAGCAGTGTGATAACAGACTAATAGTTTGGGATCTTTGTAATTTTTTGAGGTGGGTATTCATTGCATAAACTTTCCTCTTACTACTATTTTTCCTGCATCCCAGATTGATTGCTTTTAAAAAGTGTGAACGTTTTTTCCCTTATACATGGTTATCTATTTAATAAGATTAAATCTTTATCAAATAATTTCATGAAATAACTTTAAACATTTTGGTTCATTATTTTTAATAACAGGGTATATTATAAATCTATTGATTTAGAAACTATGAATGGGGCCCAACCATTTTTATTTTAATAGTAAGCCCTCCAGGTAATTCTGATGCACATTAAAGTTTTAGAACTGCTAGTATACAATCTGAGCGCGCTTGCTCTGAAGCCAGATTGCCTAGGTCTGAATTCTGGCTTTGCCATTTATTGCCAGTGACCTCTGTAAGTCTTAGTTTCCTATCTCATAGGATTCTTGGAGAGATTAGTCCATTAAAATGTATATAAAGGCAGTGAGTGATGCTGGGTACTTTTGAAATGTTTCCATTAGTATTGTATATTATTATTATAACTATTATATATGGAATCAATCCAAATTTGTTTGCTTGGTGCCTTGAAAACCCTGCTCTCAAGCAGCTCACAGTCTAGCAGGGAAAACAACAAATAATTTCAATGAAATGTGCCATGGGCGTGAGAAACGTCCCGTAGGTACAGACATAATGCCAGGGAGTGGGAAGTTTATGGACATAAGTTAGGGCACAGGTCAGCAGCAGGTCTTAGAGGCAAAGAGAGGGTCACTGCCTTTTTTAAAATTTAGTTTTTTTTTTTTAGTCTTCTAGTATGGTAAAAAATAAATTTTAAAGTAAAAAAGGCGTGTAATCAGGGTTACAAAAATTGTGTAATTTACAAAATAAAGATTTATTTTGTAAAATTTCTTTATAATGCATTATCGGTAGATTGATTTAATTATAGGACTGAGTTTAAAGTTATATGGAGCATGTCTTCATTTCCCATTACTGTCTGCATCTTTGTGACTCTACATTTAACTTTATTTGTAGATAAATTGAAGGGCTATATTCACAGCCCTTTGTGAGGGTGAGGCCTGGGCTAATAACCTTCCCTTTTCCCACCACCTGTCACCCCCAGGATGGGTCCTGGGTGTTAGAGTAGAGAATGAAAACCATTTTAGGGGAGAAAATGGAATATACAGGAGCAAAAATATAAAAAACAGCAATGTGCATTCTGGAAGTCACAAGTGATTTAAGTCAATGAAGCATAAATTGCAAGGAGAGGAGTGGTTACTGCTAAAGCTGGGGAGAAAAGTACAGGCCAAGTCATGACAGGCCTCATATGCTCATGAAGGAGCCTGGGTTTTGTGAATAATTGGGTGTCACTGGTCAATTTCTGAAGCATCATGGTCAGTTTTATATTTTAGATAAATCATTCTGGTGGCAGTGTGGAAGGTGGATGGAAGTGCCAGGCAGAGATACAGGGACCACACACAGGACTTCTGGGTTTAGGGGAGATTATGGGACCTGAGCTCAGGCAGGACAGTGATACGAAGAAGGGTGGGTTGTCTAGAAGATGAATAGAAACAGTGGCACTTAAAGGCTTCCTGTTCAAGAGGTGTTAAGTAGGAAGATAATTGATCTTGAGACTTGTCCAAAATCACACAGCTTTTGACTGGGTCTAGAATCTACCACTCTACCTTCAATCCTGTGCTTTTCTCCTTGTGCTATACTGCCTAGCAAAGTGCTTGCACGGCCTTGAGTGCTGGGGCCCGGAGAAGCTGCTCACAGAAGACCAGTCCAGGGACATACCAGTGGATCTGGGAAGGCTACCTAGTACATTGCCGGTGGTTCCCTTGTTGAGTTCTCCTCATTACTCCATTTCGATATGCCACGTATCTTTTGCTGGACCTCTGACTGATGTATCAATGTTCTCTTAAATGGAAGTGAAGAGTGAGCATTTCATCCCACCTTCCTTGCTCATGGCTGGGTTGAGGGATAGAGTGGCAATGGCACCTTTGGGACCCTGGGCTTCCCATCCTTATTCTTGCTCTTCATGGCTTGGGTAATGCTTAATTTCTTGTCTTGCATATTCTGAACAATGTTGAAGAAACCTGTTTCTCCTCTCCTTTTCTCCAATGGCTCAGCAATCATTTGGGCCTGATTTTTATATACTCAAGTTATTAGAATCTCTTGAGTTGGGAGCTAAATGTTAGGGCCCATTTCTTCCACCCTATTTGTGGAGTGCTTCTTTTTATGTCTCCCATTCTGAGTTAACATGCTAGTTCTACATGGGATAATCATTGTCCCTTTGCTCTAATAATTTATTATCATTCTAAGACTTGTCTAGCAGCATATTCCTGGGTCCCAGAGGGAACATATGAGACTGAATTTAGGGTAGGTGACTATGCTATCACATTTAGTCTAAAATGCTGAGAGGGATGTCAACATCAGGGCTAATGGACACATGAGCTTTTTCTTAGCCAGAGTTGGATAGGATGAAGGAAGTGATTTGCAGCACATGTGAATCTGAAAAACTAAATTGAAAGCTGGAAGCCTAAAATTAAATTGAATTTAAGCTGTAGCACTTAAGCACTTAATCTGTCTTTTCTCTACCCCATGAAACACAAGGAAGTGCTTAAGAACATAGGTTCTAGAATTATATTGTCCATATTCAAAGTAAGCCTCTGGCATTTGGTAGCTATGTAACAGAAAAAAGAAAACAGCTCAGAGCAGTCTGAACTGTGAGGTATGCAAAATTTATCAGGCATAGAAAGACATGAGTATGAGACTTCAGTCATACACCCAGCACGCATGCCCAGGGGCAATTGTTTAAAGACATTTTGTTGTTCTTTTCTTACCTGTAGTTTCCTGACTAGCAAACTCACTCATTATTTTCATGTTCCTGAGATTGATGCAAAGGAAAATGTATAGCCAATCAATAGCTTATGTTACTTTAATGTACATTTATTACCAAAATGCCAGGGGTTTGGTCTAGACCAAACCTGCTGCTCACTGCATAGAATGCCAATCACTGAGATGAGTATTGCCAGGGAAGAAGGCTTTAATTGTGTGCTATAGCTGCAGAGAATGAGAGATAAAGTCTCAAATCCATCTTCCTGACTGATTAAAATTGGGGGGTTTATATAGTGCAGAAGGGAGGCAAACAGGAATTAGGGAGGGGTAAGGAAATATTCATGATGGATGAGGTGTCTGGCATCTCATTGTTTGGATGTGATGATATGATCAATTTCAGTTCCTTGCTTGAGGTTCGGTTTCCTGAAAAAGAAACTCATGTGGGACAAATATAAGTTTCAAGTTTTAAGACCAGGGAGGGTCAATTTCTATGTATTTTTTTTTTAAACAACATAAATATTGGTTTTGTGGGAAAAATGTGCCAGTTTCAAATTCCTGGTAAACAACTTAGAAACTGCCTCTTCTTTTTTTCCTTCAAAAACCCACTTGTAACTGCTGTAAATCAGAGCATATATTAAGGGCAGCTTGAATCTATCTTCCTGGGTTACAGTTCTTGAAGTTGGCTCAAAGAGACTCTCAACGTACATTAATTTTGCCTCAGCATTTTCCTTTCTGTCAACATTATCTGGAGAAAATGGACAGGATTCACAGTGACCTCCTCCTTACCACCTGGTGTTCCCTCTCAGGCTCAGCACTCAGTATCAGCATGAACCTAATGTGTTCCTCTAACTCCAGAGGTTTGACTGGATGCAAAAAGGTGAGTGCTCCTAGATCCAGACATTCCTTTTATATTTAGTTGAGGTCTAGATTTTATTTAGGTTGGTTTTCAAACCATATCTTTCCTTTAGGAGTGAGGGCTTCAGTCTCAGTCTTTGGACAGGAGATTCAGGTAAAGATCTCTGCAGAGAACTGCCTTCTCTGCCTCTGCCTCAGGGCAAGAGGTTTGGGGTCACAGTTAGACAAGGAGGTCTGCAGAGGACTTCTACTTTCTCTGCCTCTGACTTACAAAAGATTTGGGTTATAGTATCGGCATCTGGCACCAGTGATTTTACTTCTTTTGGTCTAAAATTACAAAGCATGCTTTTAAACTTGCAGCTGCTTTATATTATTTGTAATTCAGCTTTATATTTTCATTTTTGACCAATTTCTGCTAGTTTCAGACCAAAAGGTGCATGAGGGTGGGTTCTGTTGCCATTAAGAGTAAAGGCAATTGTTCCCTCTGGCCCATTTGGGTGCTCCAGGTGACTAGAGACTTTGCAGAGGTGTCAGGACATTGCCCAGGATGTGAAGTGGCCTCATAAGGCATTCCTCAGCAGGGAGGAATTTTAGGGACTCTTGCTCAATCTGAAGGGTATAAATAAGGAACTGGTCACTTCTATACCTTGAGCATCCTACTAACACCTGGCAGTTAGAGGTGGTCCGAGACACATAAGAGAGAGACTCATGACACTTGGGTGACACCTTGTTTAGTGACACTTATAAGCAGCATACTTTGACCCAAAACACATTTCTGCCCTTGGTCACTTTTAAAAAATTCCTAAATAATGGGAAATCAAGCTTCAAAATCTGAACACTTTTTTTTAAATGAAATCTTCTTTGGAAACATCAGCTGGTTTTATGTACAAAACTTATGTGGTGTCCTGTTGTAAATGTCTAGGAAGATGAACCCATATAACCTGGGATAGTCATAAGTAGCAGTGGTTAAATGGGTCTTCTTCGAAATGCCTAAAATGTTTCATTTGTACACATAATTGGAAAACTTGGTCTTACAACCGGATAAATTAAAAAGAAAATCTATTTTCTGTTTGTCTTGGCTGAAGTCTGATAAAAAGAGATTTTAAAAGCTGTTTTTCTTTTTTTTTAAAAAAAGAGCTCTATGGTCAGAAATCACCTTAATCAAAAGCCGATATTCATGCTATAATTAAACAAAAAAGTCTTTTTGCTCTTTCTCTTTTAGGTCTTATTTCTGGGAATGTTTTCCAGCCAACTGAAGCCTCTCTTTAAATATGTTTGGTCCCTCTATTTGCTTCCTTTCCTGTTGGCATGATTTTGCTTAGAAAAATGTGAAACTTTACTAGCCTTTGAGAAAGCTTAAAATCTCCCCAAATTGGTTCCTCTAAAACTTGATCTTCCGTTTCTTTTCCTTTTTCGTTTTTTTTTTCCCCCCCTGAGTCACAAGGCCTTGGAGTGCAGTGGCACGATCTCGGCTCACTGCATCCTCTGCCTCCTGTGTTCAAGCAATTCTGCCTCAGCCTCCTGAGTAGCTGGGACTACAGGTGCATGCCGCCATGCCCAGCTAATTTTTGTATTTTTAGTAAAGACAGGGTTTCACTATGTTGGCCAGGATGATCTCGATTTCTTGACCTTGTGATCCGCCTGCCTTGGCCTCCCAAAGATCTTCCATTTCTTTCCACTTGGCTTCTCCTTTTCCTTGCCATCTTCAGTACTACATAGGAGGTTTCTAGCAACCCCAAGACCCCTTGAGGAACACACAAAAAAAGCATCATTCATAACCCCTTTTGGGGAGTCTCGAGTCATGGGCAATTCTGTTAAAGTGAGGGCATTAGAAAAAAAAAAAGTCATGGGCAGGCTTCTCTCAGATCTACAGTCCTGCTCTCTTTTGCATTGATTTCCTAATCTCTTTGGCTTTTGTGTTTCCAGAGATTGCTTTGTACTTTGAGAAGGAGCTTGACCTTTGAGTGCAATGGCTGGCAAGTCACCAGTGAGATTTATAGTTTTGAAAGTGGCCTGTTACAGTAGGTAGCTAGTCATACATGAGCAGGGCAGGGGAGGGATTCCCATCACCAGGAATGACAGGTGACCATCAGGTGGTGGTCAGGAAGTTGCTAACTGTCTCTCTAAAATAATAATTGGTCATAGCCAACACCACGGAAAAGCAGTCTCCCAATAGATAGAAAATACCCGAAACTGGTGATCAGCAGCTTCCTGATAAAATCTTAGTAGTTGGGCAAGTGGGCTGAAGCATGTGCATTAAGAGGCAAAATGGCAGAATTTAACTGGTATGTGACCTCTCAGGGACATTTGAGCAGTAAGGGAAGAACACCCCAAGTTAGCATGCATATAACTCCAGTAAACACACTGTGCATGCTTCCCTCCCAAGTGCTAGCAGGCCACTGTGCATGTGGACAGCCACCCCAAGAGAAAAATCAGGGTAGAAGGTAATGCAAGACCCTAGAAGTAGGCCAGCAAATAAAACCCCATGTCAAAAGATCAAACAGCACACTTGATCTCTCAAGTCACCCACCTGGCCCTCTTCCAAGTATACTTCCTTTCTTTCCTGCTATAAAGCTTATTAATAAACCTTAATTCCTGCTCTAAAACTTGCCTCGGTTTCTCCTTCTGCATCATGCCCCTCAGTCATTCTTCTGAGGAGGCAAGAATTGAGGTCGTTGCAGACCCATACGGCTTTGCTGCTGCTAACAGGCCAACTGTGGTTACAATGGGTGGTTATTACTGCAGAAAGCTGTTTATTTGCACTTTTAGATAAGAAAAGTGGTTTGAACAATTCAAGGCTGTGGAAATGCTTGCCAAAAAGAGATAAGATTCTTATAGGGGTTGAGTTAATTACAGAGTGGACTGGTTGGTATTGGATTTCCCATCAGCCTCGGGGGAATGTCATTGTAGTGAGGAGCACTGTAGAACTGTTGCATGGGCAAGTCCCATGGCATTTCCCTATTTTGGGGACCCGGAATTCAATATAAGTGTGAAATCCTTAATTTTTAAAAATCTAGATGCTCTGCCTTCCGGTTGTGTCTGCTTCTCATATATTAGATATTAAGTTCTAAAAACAGCAAATTTTTTTTGTGCTGTTCATTAAATGGCACCACCCTAAAGCCAGTGATCCAATTAAGAAACAAGCTAAGCTGAAAAAACCAACTATCAAACTAAATCAGTCTCCAAAATACAATTTTCTACACTGGGATAGCTGGCAAGCTATATGCAGAAGAATGAAACTGGACCACTACATTTCACTGTGTACAAAAATTAACTCAAGATTAATTAAAGATTTAAGTGTAAGATCCTCAAAACTGTAAGAATCTTAGAAGAAGAAACCCTAGGAAATACCATTCTGTACATTGGCCTTGGGAAAGAATTTATGACTGAGGCTGCATAAACAGTTGCAATGAAAACAAAAATTGACAGGTGGGAGCTAATTAAACTAAAAAGCTTCTGCATAGCAAAAGAAACTATTAACAGAGTAAACAGCCTACAGAATGGGAGAAACTATTTGCAAACTATGCATTCTGCAAAGATTCAATATCTATAAGCTATAAGAAACATAAGCAAATAAGTCTATTAAAAAGTGGGCAAGATACATGAATAGACACTTCTCAAAATATGACATACAAGTGGCCAAATAATATATGAAAAAATGCTCCACATCACTAATCATCAGAGAAATGCAAATCCAAACCACAATGAGATACCATGCCACACCAGTCAGAATGGCTATTAGTGAAAAGTCAAAAAACAACAGATGTTGGCCAAGCTCTGGCAAAAAGAGAATGCTTATAAACTGTTGGTGGGAATGTAAATTAGTTCCGTTCCTGTGGAAAGCAGTTTGGAGGTTTCTCAAAGAACTTAAAACAGAACTACCATTTAGGAATCCCATTACTGGATATATATCCAAAAGAAAATACATCATTCTGTTACCAGAAGGGGGTCCCAATCCAGACCCCAAAAGAGGGTTCTTGGATCTCATACAAGAAAGAAAGAATTCAGGGTGAGTCCGTAGAATAAAGTGAAAGCAAATTTATTAAGAAAGTAAAGGAGTAAAAGAATAGCTACTTAATAGGCAGAGCAGCCTCAAGAGCTGCTGGTTGCCCATATTTATGGTTAGTTCTTGATTATATGCTAAACAAGGGTTGGATTATCCATACCTCCCCCTTTTAGACCATATGGGGTAACTTCCTGACATTGCCATGGTATTTGTAGATGGTCATGGTGCTGGTGAGAGTGTAGCAGTGGGGACAACCAGAGGTCACTCTGATCACCATCTTGGTTTTGGTGGATTTTGGCCAGCTACTTTACTGCAACCTGTTTTATCAAGAAAGTCTTTATGACCTGTATCTTGAACTGACCTCCTGTCTTATTCTGTGACTTAGAATGCCTAACCATCTGGGAATGTAGCCCAGTAGATTTCAGCCTCATTTATCTCAGCTCCTATTTAAGATGGAGTTTCTCTGGTTCCAACGCCTCTGACATTTACCCCCTCCCTTTTATAAGAACCATTCATCCTAAGAGTTGCAGAAGGACAAAGATCCATCACCTATAACTTCTTCATGCTGAATAGGGGTGATGATATTCCTGCCTAACTATTAGGGTCTCTTGCATTCAGGGGAGAGAGGAGCTCTGTCAGAAAGCATCAGTATGCTGAGGACCATTCATAACTCCAAGTACTAACAAAAAGTGATATCTGGAAGATTAGTATGTATTTAATTTAAGAAAACATTGAGTAAGCTTATCCTGTATTCCTACACAAAGAGTACAACAGCAAGATGTTCCACAACAGTAAAGCAAAATAAGCAAAATTATCCCAAGTAAATGAAATTAGAAGGTTTTCCATGAACTGGGTAACTGTTGGAAACCAAGCTGCTATGGGGTTGCTAGCTGATTCCAATACATGTCCAGAATTAGAATATTGATCCAGATTTTTACATTATCGATCCCTCTTGTTTATTCTGAGTAGCAGCCAGAGATCACTGATTGGTTCACAGGAGTAAGCAGGGGTTGGTTTAATTGCAGAAGAAAACTAGAATCTAACACCAAGTATGATACAGTTTTTGAAACAACTTTTTTTTCTCTCTAGTCTCCCATTTTCACTAAAGACAAATCATGGTAAGACCAATTTGATTTATTATAGTTTGCCTGATCATTTGTATAAAGTGCAGCAAGAATAATTATTTTTTTTTTTACATAGGCTCTTAAAATTGGCTTTGGTGGAACTCTGTTCCATAAGGAATCTCATACGAGATGTTTTTGAAATTGACCCCGGCCGTGGGTTTGTACCCTCAAATACCTATAACTTGGGTAAATTTCTCTCCTCTTGAGGCCCCAAGATAACTTGGGGCTCCTGTACCTGTCAGAAAGTGACATTCTTTACTTACTACAGGTTGGAAACCTGCACAGGGACTGCGTAGACAAGGTATGAGGCCAGTTTTCCCAAGGGGCTTTCATTGGCTTTAGAAATCAAATTTGATTCCTTAAATAAAAGTATGCCATTCCAGTCAAAGCTTTGATAAAATAACCAGTTTACTTCATTGTGTCCTGTTACGAATGAAAGCATTCTTATTGCACTTGTGCAAATAACTATATGCCATAAGTTAAGAATATGCACAGTTTCCAAATTTTGGGGAAATCATTTAGAGAGAAACAAATATGCCCCTAATTTTATTCGCAGGAGTATACTTTACTCAATTGTTAAAAGCTGTAAATAGCACAGAAGAACAGTTTCTTTAACTCTGAAAAACAAAACAAAGGATCAGCAATGTTTTTAAACAAAGTCAAAAAGATTACTTCAGTCTTCTACTAGTTCAGTCCGTGCAGTTTACTCCTGTTTTGCTATTCATGAACATTTCAGATCTCCATGAGAGTCCTGAAAAGTTTTCCTCTATTCTAATGTCACAATCTCCAAAGTTGTCAGAAACCTGCATTCAAGAACACCTGTTAGAGTCTTATAGTTTATTATAAACCACCTTCTAAAGAGGACCAAAAAAGACAATTGTCTAAGGAAGAGATTACAAAAAGTCTTAGGACAGCTACTATTAAAGCCATAATTGACAAGGAAATTTTGCTTCTGTGGTGTACAACAATTTTATATAACTCAATTATTAATAACATACACTAAGCCATTTCAGAATTGTAGGAGATTCTTATAATTTTGGAACATATACCGATAACATATTTATACAAATATAGCCCAAAGAAAGCCAAATACCGTTTCGTATTTGACAATGCTTCCTATATGATTTTATACTAAATAAACCAAATTTCATCTTTACATTAGTGTATTATTAATGTCAAATCCAAATCTTAGTAAAACCTTATAGACAAATTTATCCAATTTTAATATCTGACTGTACGGTAAGATTTTTATTAACCTTTTATAACCCCTTACAATTTTTGTGAAAGAGATCAGTGCTCTGAGGGAAAACCTGTTGTGTTTTAATTCCAATGTTCAATATATGGAAAAACTGAATAATACCTCTTTAACTTTAGCCAGTATGTTCACACACAGATTTCTTTAACCATTTTTTTTTTTTTTTTTATAAACCTTCCACAACTTGCTTAAACCTTCGGCTCTACTTTATCTAACTTAAAACAATCCTTTAACCTTTTAATCTAGGCCAAAAAAAAAAAAAAAAAAAGACATGGAAGACATTCCCATCCCTTCTTATAATCTTTTACCAAAAACACGTTTCTCTTCCTTGCACACCTTGCATGTAAAACTGTCTTAATTTCCCAAAAATTACCTAAGTCACATAAACTAAAAGGCATTACAGTTTTTACTTTTCTGCCAAATATTTGATTTGAGCACTTACTAATTTTGAACCAATTAAAGCTTTTATATATCCCACACAAAACATATATAAATACACAGAAGATCCTACAGTTACAAGGTTTTTCATTCACCAGTTTTTTTTTTAATTTAAGTTCTGTGGTACATGTGCAGAATGTGCAGGTTTGTTACATAGGTATGCATGTGCCATAGTGGTTTGTTGCACCCATCAACCCGTTATCTACATTAGGTATTTCTCCTAATGCTAGCCCTCCCCTAGCTCCCCACCCCCTGAACAGGCCCCGGTGTGTGACGTTCCCCTCCCTGTGTCCATGTGTTGTCATTGTTCAGCTCCCACTTATGAGAACATGTGGTGTTTGGTTTTCTGTTCTTGTGTTAATTTGCTGAGAATGATTGTTTCCAGCTTCATTCATGTCCCTGCAAAGGACATGAAGTCATCCTTTTTTATGGCTGCATAGTATTCCATGGTGTATAGGTGCCACATTTTCTTTATCCAGTCTATCATTGATGGGCATTTGGGTTGGTTCCAAGTCTTTGCTATTGTGAATAGTGCTGCAATAAACATACATGTGCATGTGTCTTTATGGTAGCATGATTTCTTTTCTTTTTTTTTTTTTTTTTTTGTGATGGGGTCTTTGTCTTTTGCTCAGCCCGGAGTGCAGTGGTGCAGTCTTGGCTCACTGCAAGTTCCGCCTCCCGGGTTCACGCCATTCTCCTGCCTCAGCCCCCCCGCGTAGCTGGGACTACAGGAGCCCGCCACTGCACCCAGCTAATTTTGTTTGTATTTTTAGTAGAGACAGGGTTTCACTGTGTTGACAAGGATGGTCTCGATCTCTTGACCTCATGATCCGCCCGCCTCGGCCTCCCAAAGTGCTGGGATTACAGGCGTGAGCCACCGCGCCCGACCTGTAGTAGCATGATTTCTAATCCTTTGAGTATATATCCAGTAATGGAATTCCTGGGTCAAATGGTATTTCTGGTTCTAGATCCTTGAGGAATCGCCACGCTGTCTTCCACAAAGGTTGAACTAATTTACACTCCCACCAACGGTGTAAAAGTGTTCCTATTTCTCCACATCCTCTCCAGCATCTGTTATTTCCTGAATTTTTAATGATCCCCTTTCTAACTGGTGTGAGATGGTATCTCATTGTGGTTTTGATTTGCATTTCTCTGATGACCAGTGATGATGAGCTTTTTTTGTATGTTTGTTGGCTGCATAAATGTCTTCTTTTGAGAAGTGTCTGTTCATATCCTTCACCCACTTTTTGATTGAGTTGTTTTTTTCTTGTAAATGTGTTTAAGTTCTTTGTAGATTCTGGGTATTAGCCCTTTGTTAGATGGATAAATTACAAAAATTTTCTCCCATTTTGTAGGTTGCCTGTTCACTCTGATGATAGTTTCTTTTGCTGTGCAGAAGTTTTTTTTTTTGTTGTTTGTTTGTTTTTTTGAGATGGAGTCTCGCTCTGTCACCCAGGCTGGAGTGCAGTGGCACGATCTTGGCTCATTGCAAGCTCTGCCTCCTGGGTTCATGCCATTCTCCTGCCTCAGCCTTGCGAGTAGCTGGGACTACAGGCGCCTGCCACCAGGCCCGACTAATTTTTTTAATGTATTTTTAGTAGAGATGGGGTTTCACTGTGTTAGCCAGGATGGTCCCGATCTGACCTTGTGATCCGCCCGCCTGGCCTCCCAAAGTGCTGGGATTACAGACATGAGCCACCGTGCTCAGCCAGAAGTTCTTTAGTTTGATTAGATGTCATTTGTGAATTTTCGCTTTTGTTGCCATTGCTTTTGGTGTTTTAGTCATGAAGTCTTTGCCCATGCCTATGTCCTGAATATTATTGCCTAGGTTTTCTTCTAGAATTCTTATGGTTTTGTGTTTTACATATAAGTCTTTAATCCATCTTGAGTTAATTTTTGTATAAGGTGTAAGGAAGGGGTCCAGTCTCAGTTTTCTGCATATAGTTGGCCAGTTTTCTCAGCACCATTTATTAAATAGGGAATCCATTCCCGATTGCTTGTTTTTATCAGGTTTGTTGAAGATCAGATGGTTGTAGATGGGTGGTGTTATTTCTGAGGTCTCTCTTCTGATTCATTGGTCTATATATCTGTTTTGGTACCAGTACCATGCTATTTTGGTTACTGGAGCCTTGTAGTATAGCTTGAAGTCAGGTAGTGTTATGCCTCCAGCTTTTTTTTTTTTTTTTTTTGCTTAGGATTGTTTTGATTATGCAGGCCCTTTTTCGGTTCCATTATCAAATTTAAAGTAGTTTTTTTCTAAATCTGCGAAGAATGTCAATGGTAGTTTGATGGGAATAGCATTGAATCTATAAATTATTTTGGGCATTATGACCATTTTCACAATATCAGTTCTTCTTATCATGAGCATGGAATGTTTTTCCACTTGTTTGTGTCCTCTCTTATTTCCTTGAGCAGTGATTTGTAGTTCTCCTTGAAGAGGTCCTTCACATCCTTGTAAATTGTATTTCTAGGTATTTTATTCTCTTTGTAGCAATTGTGATGGGCGTTCACTCATTATTTGTCTCCCTGTTTATCTATTATTGGTGTATAGGAATGCCTGTGATTTTTGCACGTTGATTTTTTTATCCTGAGACTTTTCTCAAGTTGCTTATCAGCTTCAGGAGATTTTGGGCTGAGTCGATGGGGTTTTCTAAATATAGAATCATGTCATCTGCAAACAGACACTTTGACTTCCTCTTTTCCTATTTGAATACCCTTTATTTCTTTCTCTTACCTATTTTCCCTGGTCAGAACTTTCAATACTATGTTGAATAGGAGTGGTGAGAGAGTGTATCCTTGTCTTGTGCCAGTTTTCAAAGGGAATGCTTTTAATTCTTGCCTATTCAGTACGATATTGGCTATGAGTTTGCCATAAATAACTTTTATTATTTTGAGATATGTTCCATTAATACCTAGTTCATTGAGAGTTTTTAGCATGAAGGGCTGTTGAATTTTGTTGAAGGCCTTTTCTGCATCTATTGAGATAATCATGGTTTTTGTCATTGGTTCTGTTTGTGTGATGGATTATGTTTATTGATTTGCATATATTGAACCAGCCTTGCATACCAGGGATGAAGCCCACTTGATCGTGGTGGATAAGCTTTTTGATGTGCTGCTGGATTCGGTTTGCTGGTATTTTATTGAGATTTTCATATCGATGTTCATCAGGGATATTGGCCTGAAATTTTCTTTTTTTGTTGTGTCTCTACCAGGTTTTGGTATCAGGATGATGCTGACCTCATAAAATGAGTTAGGGAGGATTCCCTCTTTTTCTATTGATTGGAATAGTTTCAGAAGAAATGGTACCAGATCCTCTTCATACTTCTGGTAGAATTAGGCTGTGAATCTGTCTGGTCCTGGACTTTTTTTGTTTGGTAGGCTATTAATTACTGCCTTAATTTCAGAACTTGTTATTGGTCTATTCAGGGATTGGACTTCTTCCTGGTTTAGACTTGGGAAGGTGTATGTGTCCAGGAATTTATTCATTTTTTTCTAGATTTCCTAGTTTATTTGCATAGAGGTGTTTATAGTATTCTCTGATGGTAGTTTGTATTTCTGTAGAATTGGTGGTAATGTCCCCTTTATCATTTTTTATTGCATCTATTTGATTCTTCTCTCTTTTCTTCTTTATTAGTCTGGCTAGTGGTCTATTTTGTTGATCTTTTCAAAATACCAGCTCCTGGATTCATTGATTTTTTTTTGAAGGAGTTTTCGTGTCTCTATCTCCTTCAGTTCTGCTCTGATCTTAGTAATTTCTTGTCTTCTACTAGCTTTTGAATTTGTTTGCTCTTGCTTCTCTAGTTCTTTTAATTGTGATGGTAGAGTGTCAATTTTAGATCTTTCCTGCTTTCTCTTGTGGGCATTTATTGCTATAAGTTTCCATCTAAACACTGATTTGAATGTGTCCCAGAGATTCTGGTATGTTGCTTTTGTTCTCATTGGTTTCAAAGATCATCTTTGTTTCATTGTGTCTTTGTTGTCATTGGTTTCAAAGAACATCTTTAATTCTGCCTTAATTTCGTTGTTTACCCAGTAGTCACTCAGGAGCAGGTTGTTTAGTTTCCATGTAGTTGTGTGGTTTTGAGTGAGTTTCTTAATCCTGAGTTCTAATTTGATTGCACTGTGGTCTGACAGACTGTTCGTCATGATTTTCATTCTTTTGCATTTGCTGAGGAGTGTTTTACTTAGAATTATGTGGTCAATTTTAGAATAAGTCCAATGTTGTGCTGAGAGGAATGTATATTCTGTTGATTTGAGGTGGAGAGTTCTGTAGATGTCTATTAGTTCTGCTTGGTCCAGAGCTAAGTTCGAGTCCTGAATATCCTTTTCAATTTTCTGTCTCTTGGATCTGTCTAATATTGACAGTGGGGTGTTAAAGTCTCCCGCTATTGTTGTGTGGGAGTCTAAGTCTCTTTGTAGGTCTCCAAGAACTTGCTTTATAAATCTGGTTGCTCCTGTACTGGGTGCATATATATTTAGGATAGTTAGCTCTTCTTGTTGCATTGATCCCTTTACCATTATGTAATGCCCTTCTTTGTCTCTTTTGATCTTTGTTGGTTTAAAGCCTGTTTTATCAGAGACTAGGATTGCAACCCTATTTTTTTTTTTTTGCTTCCCATTTGCTTGGCAAATATTTCTCCATTCCTTTATCTTGAGCCTATGTGCATCTTTGCACGTGAGATGGGTTTCCTGAATACACTACATTGATGGGTCTTGACTTTTTATCCAGTTTGCCAGTCTGTGTCTTTTAATTGCGGCATTTAGCCCATTTACATTTAAGGTTAATATTGTTATGTGTAAATTTGATCCTGTGATTATGATGCTAGCTGGTTATTTTGCCTTTTAGTTAATGCAGTTTCTTCGTAGTGTCAATGGCCTTTACAATTTGGTACGTTTTTGCAGTGGCTGGTACCAGTTGTTCCTTTCCATGTTTAGTGCTTCCTTCAGGAGCTCTTGTACGGCAGGCCTGGTGGTTACAAAATCTCTTAGCATTTGCTTGTCTTTAAAGGATTTTATTTCTCCTTCGCTTATGAAGTTTAGTTTGGCTGGATATGAAATTCTGGGTAGAAAATTCTTTTCTTTTAGAATTTTTTTTTTTTTTTTTTTTTTTGAGACGGAGTCTCGCTCTGTCGCCCAGGCTGGAGTGCAGTGGCGCAATCTCAGCTCACTGCAAGCTCTGCCTCCCGGGTTCATGCCATTCTCCTGCCTCAGCCTCTCCGAGTAGCTGGGACTACAGGCGCCTGCCACCATGCCGGCTAATTTTTTTGTATTTTTAGCAGAGACGGGGTTTCACTGTGGTCTTGATCTCCTGACCTCGCGATCCACCCGCCTCGGCCTCCCAAAGTGCTGGGATTACAAGTGTGAGCCACCGCGCCTGGCCTAGAATGTTAAATATTGGTCCCCACTGTTTTCTGGCTTGTAGGGTTTCTGCAGAGAGATCTGCTGTTAGTCTGATGGGCTTCCCTTTGTGGGTAACCCGAATTTTCTCTCTGGCTGCCCTTAACCTTTTTTCCTTTATTTCAACTTTGGTGAATCTGATGATTATGTGTCTTGGGGTTACCCTTCTCTAGGAGTATCTTTGTGGTATTCTCTGTATTTCCTGAATTTGAATTTTGGCCTGTCTTGCTAGGTTGGGGAAGTTCTCCTGGATAGTATCCTGAAGAGTGTTTTCCAACTTGGTTCCATTCTCCCCATCACTTTTCAGGTACACCAAGCAAATGTAGATTTGGTCTTTTCACATAGTCCCATATTTCTTGGAGGCTTTGTTCTTTCCTTTTCATTCTTTTTTCTCTAATCGTGTCTTCACACTTTATTTCATTAATTTGATCTTCAGTCTCTGATATCCTTTCTTCTGCTTGATTGATTTGGCTATTTACACTTGTGTATACTTCACGAAGTTCTCATGCTGTGTTTTTCAGCTCCATCAAGTCATTTATTCTCTTCTCTAAACTGGTTATTCTAGTTAGCAACTTATTTAATCTTTTTTCAAGGTTCTTAGCTTCCTTGCATTGGGTTAGAACATGCTCCTTTAGCTCGGAGGAGTTTGTTATTACCCACCTTCTGAAGCCTACTTCTGTCAATTCATCAAACTCATTCTCCATCCAGTTTTGTTCCCTTGCTGGTGAGGAGTTGTGATCCTATGAAGGAGAAGAGGCATTCTGGTTTTGGGAATTTTCAGTCTTTTTGCACTGGTTTCTCCCCATCTTCATGGATTTATCTACCTTTGGTCTTTGATGTTGGTGACCTTCGGATGAGGTCTCTGAGTGGACATCCTTTTGTTGATGTTGATGTTATTCCTTTCTGTTTGTTAGTTTTCTTTCTAACAGTCCTTCTAACAGTCTGGCCCCTGTGCTGCAGGTTTGTTGCAGTTTGCTGGAGGTCCACTCCAGACTCTGTTTGCCTGGGTATCACTAGCGGAGGCTGCAGAACAACAAAGATTGCTGCCTGTTCCTTCCTCTGGAAGCTTCTTCCCAGAGGGACACCCACCAGATGCCAGCCGGAGCTCTTTTGTATGAGATGTCTGTTGGCCCCTACTGGGAGGTGTCTCCTAGTCAGGCAACATGGGGGTAAGGGACCCGCTTGGAGGAGGCAGTCTGACTCTTAGCAGAGCTCAAACGCTGTGCTGGGAGATCTGCTGCTCTCTTCAGAGCCATCAGGCAGGAGTGTTTAAGTTTACTGAAGCTGTGCCCACAGCCGCCCCTTCCCCCAGGTGCTCTGTCTTAGGGAGATTGGGGTTTTATCTCTAAGCCCCTGACTGGGACTGCTGCCTTTTTTTCAGAGATGCCTTGCCCAGAGAGGGGGAACCTAAAGAGGCAGTCTTTCCACAGCGGCCTTGCTCCACCCAGTTCGAACTTCCCGGTGGCTTTGTTTACACTGTGAGGGTAAAACTGCCTACTCAAGTCTCAGAATTATGGACGCTCTTCCCCCCACCAAGTTTGAGTGTCCCAGCTTGCCTTCTGACTGCTGTGCTGGCAGTGAGAATTTCAAGCCAGTGGATCTGAGCTTGTTGGGCTCCGTAGGGGTGGGACCTTCCGAGCCAGACCACTTGGCTCCCTGGCTTCAGCCCCTTTTCCAGGGGATTGAACGGTTTTCTCTCACTGGCGTTCCAAGCGCCACTGGGGTATGAAAAAAAACTGCAGCTAGCTTGGTGTCTGCCCAAACTACTGCTCAGTTTTGTGCTTGAAACCCAGGGCCCTGGTGGCATAGGCACTGGAGGGAATCTCCTGGTCTGCAGGTTGCGAAGACCATGGGGAAAGCACAGTATCTAGGCCAGAGTGCACTGTTCACAGTCCCTCATGGCTTCCCTTGGCTAGGGCAGGGAATTCCTCGACCCCTTGAACTTCCTGGGTGAGGCAACACCCCACCCTGCTTTGGCTCACCCTCCATGGCTGCACCCACTGTCCAACCAGCTCCAATAAGATGAACTGGGTACCTCAGTTGGAAATGCAGAAATCACCTGCCTTCTGCGTTGATCTCGCTGGGAGCTGCAGACTGGAGCTGTTCCTACTCAATTATTTTGCCAGCGATCTCATTCACTGGTTTTTAAGTTCTCTTTAAAGAATGCAGTTTCTAAGGCCTAATAAGCAGACACAGCTGGAAGGCAAAACAGATCTCCAGAAATTAAGGACTCCATTTTTATATCAGATCCTTGATCCCAAAAAGATTGAATTAGCCCTTCTCCAAAGTATGTTGCCTGCCTAGTTATTACACACCACATTTCTCTTATTATCTGAAGTAATTTCTGATACCCTCAAAAGTCAAAAACATCAGATAATGTAATGCAAAACAGAACATAGCCTTAGATTTTGAGAGGAATCTATCCACTTTTAATTCCTTGGATTCCATGAGGAGAACAGGTATTTTTCCTGGAAACAGGGTCTGTGGTTCCACCTCTGTTTTTCCTAAGGAGTCCCAAGCTATTAGAGCTTGGATATCAACTTTTAGTTAAACTGACTTTTAATCATAGCACTCTAAAAAAAAAAATCCTTAAAAATTTTTTTATTACCCCACTTTAGCTAGGCCAAACAGTTGATATTTCTGGTTTTTGAACTGCAACAAAAATAATCTCACGTGTGCTCTGAGAAAGGAAATTCAAGACAGTTTGTGGAAAAGAAGAGAATCAAAAGATGGCAAAGGTCACCCAAATATCAATCAGATATGCTCATCCCCTAAGCTAGGGATTGAACTCTGAACCCAGGCTACCATTGTGAAAAGAGAAAGTACAGCCATTTGGTTATAAGGTCAAGCTCCCAAGGACAAACAAGACAAGAGAGAAACCTCATCCAGTTTTGTTTTTTTTTTTTTTCCCAGGGTCCTTCAGCAAAGTTTATAACTGACCAATTTGCTGGGCCATCTTTAACAGCAGGCTTATGAGGTCCTAGGCCCACATTCTATCCTAAGGTACCCCTCTTTATGACAGAACAAAACAGAAAGACCCACAAAACACACCAGATTCACTACAGCTTAAGACTAGCCTCACAAATCCTTTTTTCCATTAATCAAAACTTTACAGAGGAGATAAACAGTGATTTTTTTTAACCATTCATTCAACTGGTTTGCACAGAGAGAGAGAGAAAGAGAGGAAAGCATTGCCTGATGTAAGGTGGGGAAGGTGAAGAGCTCAGGGAGAGTAGAGAAAGATGAGATAGAGACAGAGAGAGAAGCATTGCCTGATGTAAGATGGGGAAGGTGAAGAGCTGAGGGAAGCCAGAGAAAGACTCACCGATGGCTCAAAAGTTCAGGCAGCTACTTGTTGGTCAGAGAGGGATCTTTTCCAGCAGTCTCATCAGCTGTCAAATTTCCTTTTTTTGGGAAGGAAAAAGCTTCCTATGTCCCATGGTCCTATATGTGCCTAATTCTGTTACCCATAGCTGTCAGCAAAGAGTGCAAGGTAGATTACTTCAAACAGAATAGTTAATATCCCATAGTGCCAAACTCGTTCTTAGGCAACACGGACTTTACCTGGAGGGGCGTTTAATCCCCTAAATCTTAGGAAGGACTCTAACCTTCCTAAATTGTGCCTCAAACCCATGTTTGGTCAAGCATCCTTGCCTTTTATTGAGAGGAGTCTTTAACCCACACAGTCTTAGGAGAGACTCTAACTCCTCTATGTTGGGCCTCTAACCCAATCCCATCCTTTACCTGGTTAAATGCACCCCACTTACCCAAAGTCAGCCAATTGGTGTTGCATGCAGACAATTTTCCTTTGGGTAGGGGGTCTCCTCAGTATGGTCCCTTCAGGGTTCACCACGAAGATATTACTGGACCCTATCACTTACCCAAAGTTAGCCTTTGGGTCAAGGGTTTCCCCATTCTAATCCTTTCCATGGTTGCCAGAAAGATGTTACCACAAAAGGGTCCCAATCCAGATTCCAAGAGAGGTTTCTTGGATCTCATACAAGAAAGAATTCAGGGTGAGTCCATCGAGTATAGTGAAAGCATGTTTTGTGTTATGTTTGTTATGTTATGTTATGTTATGTTATGTTATGTTATGTTATGTTATGTTATGTTATTTATGAGACAGTCTCACTCCATCACCCGTGCTGGAGTGCAGTGTCACAATCTCTGCTCACAACCTCCACCTCCAGGGTTCAAGCAATTCTCCTGCCTCAGCCTCCCAAGTAGCTGGGATTACAGGTACCTGCCACCATGACTGGCTAATTTTTGTATTTTTGTATTTTGTTTTTGAGATGAAGTCTCACTCTGTCACCCAAGCTGGAGCGCAGTGGCACGATCTCGGCTCACTGCAACCTCCACCTCCAGGATTCAAGCAGTTCTCCTGCCTCAGCCTCCTAAGTAGCTGGGACTACAGGCACGTACCACCATGCCCAGCTAGTTTTTGTATTTTTTTTTAGTAGAGATGGGGTTTCACAATGTTTGCCAGGCTGGTCTCGAGCTCCTGACCTTGTGATCCAGCCACCTTGGCCTCCCAAAGTGTTGGGATTACAGGCGTGAGCCACCATGCCTGGCCTAATTTTTGTATTTTTAGTAGAGACAGGGTTCCACCATGTTGGCCAGGCTGGTCTCGAACTCCTGACCTCAGGTGACCCACCCGCCTCAGCCTTCCAAAGTGCTGGGATTACAGGCATGAGCCACCACACCGAAAGCATATTTATTAAGAAAGTAGAGGAGAGCAATTACTAAGTATGGCTACTCCATTAGGCAGTGCAGCCCTGAGGGCTGCTAGTTGCCCATATTTATTTTTCTTGATTATATGCTAAATAAGGGGTGGATTTTTCATGCCTCCCCTTTTTAGACCGTGTAGGGTAACTTCCTGACATTGTTATGTCATTTATAATCTGTCATGGTGCAGGTGGGACTGCAGCAGTGAGGACGACAAGAGGTCGTTTTTGTCGCCATCTTGGTTTTGGTGGGTTTTGGCCAGCTTCTTTACTGCAACTTGTTTATCAGCAAAGTCTTTATGACCTGTATCTTGTGCTGACCTCCTATCTCATTCTGTGACTTAGAATGCGTAATTGTCTGGAAATGTAGGTCAGTAGGTTTCAGCCTCATATTACCCAGCTACTATTTAAGATGGAGTTGCTCTGGTTACAACACCTCTGACAATTTCACCAAAGAGACACATACACTCTTATGTTTATCACAGCATAGTTCTCAATAGCAAAGATGTGGAATCGATCTAGGTGCCCATCAACAGTGGATTGATATGGAAATGTACATATACACCATGGAATACTAGGCAGCCATAAAACAGAACAGAATCACGTTCTGTAGACCCTGTATCAAACAACAACATCAACAACAACAAACCAGACACTGGGGATTATTAGATGGGGAAGGGAGAGAGGGGGAGTCAAGGGTTGAAAAACTAACTTTGGGTACTGTGCTCACTACTTGAGAGACTGGATCATTTGTACCCCAAACCTGAACATCAAGCAATACATTCATGTAACAAACCTTCAAATGTATCCCCTGAATCTAAAATAAAAGTTGAAATTATAAAGAGAAAAAAATACTACATCTTCTTTTTTTTTAAATACAACTTTATGAAATTTAGCTGGCTAGTTTGAGACTCTTTGAAATAAATTTACATCGATAAAAGAAATGTTTATTTGTAAAGGTATCTTCTTTTCTGAACCTAAATCCCTTGAAACATTTAGTGCTTTGTTTTACTTTAAGTTTGGGATATATGTGCAGAACACGCAGGTTTGTTACATAGCTACATGTGCCATGGTGGTTTGCTGCACCTATTGACCCATCCTCTAAGTCCCCTTCCCTCGCCCTCCATCCCCCAACAGGACCTTGTGTGTGTTGTTCTCCTCCCTGTGTCCATGTGTTCTCATTATTCAACTCCCATCTATGAGTGAGAACATGCTGTGTTTGGTTTTCTGTTCCTGTGTTAGTTTGCTAAGGATGATGGCTTCCATCTTCATCGATGTCCCTGCAAAGGACATGATCTCGTTCCTTTTTATGGCTGCATGCTATTCATGATGTGTATGTACCACATTTTCTTTATCCAGTCTATCATTGATGGGCATTTGGGTTGGTTCCATGTCTTTGCTATTGTAACTGGTGCTGCAATAAATATACGTGTGTATGTGTCTTTATAGAAGAATGATTTATATTCCTTTGGGTATATACTCAGTAATGGGGTTGCTGGGTCAGTTGGTATTTCTGATCCTAGATCTCTGAGGAATCGCCATATTGTCTTCCACAATGGTTGAGCTGATTTATATTTCTATCAACAGTGTAAAATGTTCCAATTTATCCACAGCCTCACCAGACCTATTGTTTCCCAACTTTTTTTTTTTTTTTTTTTTTGAGATGGAGTCTTGCTCTTTCACCCAGGCTGGAGTGCAGTGGCGCAATCTCGGCTCACTGCAAGCTCCGCCTCCTGGGTTCACGCCATTCTCCTGCCTTAGCCTCCCGAGTAGCTGGGACTACATGCGCCCACCACCGTGCCCAGCTAATTTTTTGTATTTTTAGTAGAGACGGGGTTTCACCATGTTAGCCAGGATGGTCTCGATCTCCTGACCTCGTGATCCTCTCGCGTCGGCCTCCCAAAGTGCTGGGATTACAGGCGTGAGCCACTGCGCCCGGCCTCCTGACTTTTTAATAATCACCATTCAGACTGGTGTGAGATAGTATCTCATGGTGGTTTTGATTTGCATTTCTCTAATGATTAGTGATGAGCTTTTTTTTAATATGTTCATTGGCCACATAAATGTCTTGAGAAGTGTCTGTTCATATCCTTTCCCCACTTTTCGATGGGGTTGTTTTTTTCTTGTAAATTTGTTTATGTTCCTTGTAAATTCTGGATATTAGACCTTTGTCAGATGGGTAGATTGCAAAAATGTTCTCCCATTCTGTAGGTTGCCTGTTCACTCTGATGCTAGTTTCTTTTGCTGTGCAGAAGCTCTTTAGGTTAATTAGATCCAAATTCTCAATTTTGGCTTTTGTTACAATTGCTTTTGGCGTTTTCATCTTGAAGTCTTTGCCCTGCCTATGTCCTGAGTGTTACTGCCTAGGTTTTCTTCTAGGGTTTTTATGGTTTTGGGTTTTACATGTAAGTCTGTAATCCATCTTGAGTTAATTTTTGTATAAGGTGTAATGAAGGGGTCTAGTTTTATTTTTCTGCATATGGCTAGCCAGTTTTCCCAGCACCATTTATTGAATAGAAGATCCTTTCCTCATTGCTTGTTTTTGTCAGGTTTGTCAAAGACCAGATGGTTGTGTAGATGTATGGTGTTATTTCTAAGGCCTCTATTCTGTTCCATTGGTCTATATGTCTGTTTTGGCACTAGTACCATGCTGTTTTGGTCACCATAGCCTTATAGTATATTTTGAGGTCAGGTAGCATGATGCCTCCAGCTTTGTTCTTTTTGCTTAAGATTTTCTTGGCTATATGGGGTCTTTTTGGTTCCATATGAAATTTAAAGTAATTTTTTCTAAATCTGTGAAGAATGTCAATGGTAGCTTGATGGGAATAGCATTGAATCTATAAATTATTTTGGGCAGTATGACAATTTTCACGATATCAATTCTTCCTATCCATGAGCATGGAATGTTTTTCCATTTGTTTGTATCCTCTCTTATTTTCTTGAGCAGTGGTTTGTATTTCTCCTTGAAGAGGTCCTTCACATTCCTTGTTAGTTGTATTCCTATATATTTCATTCTCTTTGTTGCAGTTGTGAGTGGGAGTTCATTTATGATTTGGCTCATAGCTCTTTTGTTGTTGGTGTAAAGAAATGCTTGTGAATTTTGCACATTGATTTTGTATCCTGAGACTTTGCTGAAGTTAACAGCTTAAGGAGTTTTGGGGTGAAGATGATGGAGTTTTCTAAATATAGAATCATGTTGTCTGCAAACAGAGACAATTTGACTTCCTCTTTTCCTATCTGTATAGCCTTTATTTCTTTCTCTTGCCTGATTGCCATGGCCAGAACTTCCAATACTATGTTGACTATGAGTGGTGAGAGAGGGCATCCTTGTATTGTACTAGTTTTCAAAGCCATTGCTTCCAGCTTTTCCCCATTCAATATGATATTGGCTGTGTGTTTTTCATAAATACCTCTTATTATTTTGAGATATGTTCCATCAATACTTGGTTTATTGAGAGTTTTTAACATGAAGGGATGTTGAATTTTATCAAAGGTCTCTTCTGCATCTATTGAGATAATCATGTCATTTTTTTCTTTGGTTCTGTTTATATGATGGATTATGTTCATTGATTTGCATATGTTGAACCAGCCTTGCATCCGAGGGATGAAGCCAACTTGATTGTGGTGGATAAGTTTTTTGATGTGCTGCTGGATTTGGTTTGCCATTATTTTACTGAGGCTTTTCACATCGATTTTCTTAAGGAACATTGGCCTGAAGTTTTCTTTTTTTTGTTGTGTCTCTGCCAGGTTTTGGTATCAGGATGATGCTAGCTTCATAAAATGAGTTAGGGAGGAGTCCCTCCTTCTCTATTGTTTGAAACAGTTCCTAAAGGAATAGCACCAGCTCCTCTTGGTACCTATAGTAGAATTTGGCTGTGAATCCATCTATTTTTTTTTTTTTTTTGGTTGGTAGGCTGTTAATTACTGTCTCAATTTCAAAACTTGTTATTGGTCTATTGAAGGATTTGACTTCTTCCTGGTTTAGTCTTTTTAGTAGATTCTTTCTCGTCTTCATGAGTTTGTCTAGTTTCAATCTTTGAGGTTGCTGACCTTTGGATGGTGTTTTTTTGGAGACTTTTGTTTGTTTGTTTTTGATGCTGCTGTTGTTACTTTCTGTTTGTTTTTCTTTCAATAGTCAGGTCCCTCTTTTGTAGGGCTGCTCTATTTGCTGGGGGTTCACTTCAAGCCCTATTCATCTGCTTTGCTCCTGTGCCTGGAGATGTCACTCAGGGAGGCTGGAGAACAGCAAAGGTGGGTACCTGCTCCTTCTTCTGGGATCTCTGACCTCAAGGGGAGCTAACCTGATGCCAGTAGGATCACTCCTGTATAGGGTGTCTGACAACCCCTGTTGGAGGGTCTCACCCAGTTGGGTGGCATGGGAAACAGGACCCATTTAATGAAGCACTTCATCCCTTGGTAGAGGAGGTGTGTTTTGCTGTGGGGGAAACCCACTCATCTGGGCTGCCCAGATTCCTCAGAACTTCCAGGAGGAAAGGCTAAGTCTCCTGGTCTGCAGAGGTGTGGCCACCCTTCCTTTTAGGGGCTTAGGCCCATAGAGATCAGGGTTCTGTCCTTGAGCCCCCGGATGGAATTGTTGGAGTTCCTGCAGGAACTCCCTCCCTGCAGGCCTCCCTGCAGGGAAGCCTTACCCAGTGAGGAAGGATGGGTCAGGCCTAAAGAGAGGCTCTGGCCACAGTCTGCCACAGCTGGTGTTTTGGGCTGTGGGGGAAACCTTGGGACCAAGCCGTCTAGTCTCCCTGGCTCCGGCAGTGGAAAAGCACGGCCTGGAGCTATAGAGATGGCTGCCGTCCTTCCCCTGTCCAAGGAGCTTAGCGTTTTAGGCAGTTAGCACTGGCTGCTGACCCCCATGCACCTAGCTGAAGGATTCTATGAACCAGCTCTGCTGTGGTATTCTTCATTATTGCCAAGGCCTTGTAAGTGTCTCTCTAAAAATTCTAAATTAATTATGGATTCTTTTGACAGAAAGTTCCCAGGAGATGAAGACATTGAAACTACCATCATAAAATTAATAAAAGATGCAAGGTTAGAATTATGGTATTGGCTTGGATTTTGTTAAGACAGAGACATAGGTAAATCATTAGATGTTTGTTATACTTATTTTCCTTTCTTTGACCTTTTCTTCCTCCATGTCTAATTCCTTGTATATAGTCATTTTAATAAATTATAGTTACTAGTAATTAATTATCTTCCTATTCCTGCCCCACCAGGCATGCTGCCCACAAGATTAATGAACTTGTTTTTCTCTTAAAGAACAATTATCCTTAGGTCACTTAGGTCTCCTTGATGTCTTCCAGAAGTTGAACTGGTGAAGGGGCCAAGAAGCTTTGACCACCGGGGATCTCACTTCCTGCAAAACTTTCTGCTAAGCTCTAGGCATAGTTAAACAATAACCTGCCATTGTTCCCTAGCTTGCTTTTCTATAGTAACTGCATTCACAAGCACTATTATGAAACCTAAGACTGGTCTGAGATATTTTTTCAGACTTCGCATCCAAATGGACCAGCTGACACCAACCAGACAAGTGACCCATGACCTCAACCCAAGAATCAACTCAGTGTGTGAAGATAGTTTTGATACTCTATGATTTCATCTCCAACTACTCAGCAGCACACATTCCCTAGCACTCCTGCCTGCCAAACCATCCTTAAAAATCCTAGCTTTTGAATTCTTGGGGAGGTGGATTTGAGAAGCATCTCCTTGAGTGTCTCACTCAGTTGCCTTATAATAATTAAATTCTTTCTCTGCCACAACACTTGCTGGCTTAGTGTTTTGGCTTCTTCTGTGCAGTTGGCAGGAATCCAATTAGGTGATAACAACATCAAATATGGTCTCCAATCTGGAGATTTTATTTATTGGAAAAATTCATAAAATAACTCCTTCCTACCACACTGGAATGAACCATATCCAGCAGCCCCACTTGAGTGGACATCTTCATTACCGAAGGTTTTCAATACCTTGCTTTTCATATCAGGACAGGAAATAGATGAAATATTTATTTGGTTACCTTCAGTAATAGGAACCCTTTTTGGATCTGCATTTCAGTTGTTTTGTTAATAATTGCCCTATTTGCATCATACTTTTGATTCTGAAATTGATCATGCTTTGTATTTCTAGATGTTTAAAGTCAACAACAAAAAAACTAATCATGATAGCAAGATCCTTAGAACTGATCCAACATGCTGCAGCTCCTTTGTAAGCAGATGGCCTGGTTAAGAACATTGCTGTGCCAGGCACGGTGGCTCACGCCTGTAATCCCAGCACTTTGGGAGGGCAAGGTGGGTGGATCACGAGGTCAGGAGATCGAGAGCATCCTGGCTAACATGGTGAAACCCCGTCTCTACTAAAAAAAATACAAAAAAATTAGCCGGGCATGGTGGCTGGTGCCTGTAGTCCCAGCTACTCAGGAGGCTGAGGCAGGAGAATGGCGTGAACCCGGGAGGGGGAGCTTGCAGTGAGCCAAGATTGCACCACTGCACTCTAGCCTGGGTGACAGAGCGAGACTCCGTCTAAAAATAAAAAATAAAAAAAAATAAAGAACATTGCTTAGTTCCTTGGAGTTGCCAATCAGTTTGACCTTGAGGCCTCATGAAGATGATAAGCCATGGCATCTCTCCTTTTTCTCTCTCTGTGGAATGAGATTACCTGGAAATGAACTTTCCTAGTAAAGTTTGTCAGACTTATATCTAAAATGTTAATCTTCAATGCTTTTGGAAGAGAAAAATTTTAATCAAAATGGGGAAGTGAGAATAAAAAAGCTCAGATGAGTCTGAACTATGTGAACTTTGCAAAATGTGTCAGGCCCAGGGAGACATGAGTATGAGACTTCAGTCATGCACCCATTCCATGCCTAAACGCAATTGCTCAAAGGCATATTGTTCTTTCTTTTCTTCCCTGTGGTTTTCTGACTAGCTGCCTCACCCATTATCTTCATGTTCCTGGGATATTTGATACAAAGAACAATGTATATAGCAAATCAATAGTTTATGTTATTGTCATTTCTTGGTAAACAACCAAGGAAGTGCCTCTAATTTCTTTTTTCTTTTTCCTTGGCTATGTCTTCTGCATGCCTGTTCTTTTTTCCTTTAAAAGCCCACTTGTAACTGCTGTAAAGTTGGGACATATATTTAGGGCAACTTGAGTCCATGCTTCTGGGTTTCAGTCTTCAAACTTGGCCCAGATAAACTCTCTCCTTGTGTTAATTTTGTCTGTTTTTTTCTTTAGGTTGACATGTCCTAGGGCAAAATTACTTACTTTCTGCGTGCCTCTGTTTCTTCATTTATAGGATTATGTTGGCTCAGAGAATGATACCTCAAAGGCTGGTGCTGAGAGTTCTTAGAAGCTGCTTCAGAATCAAGGTTTAACTGTGTTTCTCCCCTTCCCCTACACAACCCCAAGCTCAGGGAGGTACTCTTTGGAATTTCCTTATCTGATCAAGAAAGCTTTCTAAAAGAAATCCTGTGGTCTTAACCCCCCTCCCTAAGGATCTCTCCAGAGATCAACCACTGGAGAATCAAGAGACTAGGAGTCATCACCATGCCTAGACAGAGTGCTGCTCCAAGAGATTAACTGAGGGACTTCAGCTGCATAATAAGACAATCTTTTGTCCGGGCACAATGGCTCACGCCTGTAATCCTAGCACTTTCAGAGGCCCAGGTGAGTGGATCACCTGAGATCAGGAGTTTGAGACCAGCCTGGCCAACATTGTGAAACCCTGTCTCTACTAAAAATACAAAAATTGCCAGGCATGGTGGTGCATGCCTGTAATCTCAGCTACTCGGGAGGCTGAGGCAGGAGAATTGCTTGAACCTGGGAGGTGGAGGTTGCAGTGAGCCGAGATCGCACCACTGTGCTCCAGCCTGGGTGACAGAGCGAGACTCTGCTTAAAAAAAAAAAAAAAAAAAAGGAAAAAATCTTTGTTTCTGTGCAGCTCTGCCCCTGTAATGTCTACCTCAACCTCCCAGGTCCATTCATTCTCCCTAATGGTTTATTGTGCCTCAAAAGAATTGTCTACATTCCCTATCTTCTCTTCTATGAAAAAGGATATATACCATACTGGGTTATTGAGCAATCACTGTGATTTTCCCTCAAGCATGTTAATAATTTGTATGCCTTTTCTCCTATTAATTTGCCTTTTGTCAGTTGATTTTCAGCACATCTTCAGAGGACAAAGAAGAAGCTCTTTTCACTCCTACAATGGGAATGATAATCTCCACCTTATTTAGTTTTAAAAGAATTAAATGAGATAATGCAGGTAAAGCAGTTCAGAATAAAACCTGACATGTAGTAATACTAGTTGCTAATGATTATTAAGTGCTTATTATGTGCTAGGGCTCAAAAATATTACACGTTACTATTCCTTTTTGTCAAACGGCATGTTCGAAGAGTTAAATTTGACAGATGAGAATCTACAAAGCAGGGAGGTTGCCCAAACTCAATACTGAATACCATGCATGAGAATCACCTTGGAAGACTTGTTAATAAAACACAGATTGCTGGGCCCCATCCCCAGATTTTCATATTCAGTAGGAATGGAGAGTGCTGTCTAAGAATATGCATTTCTAACAACACCCCAGGTGATGCTGATGCTGCTGGTCTGGGGACCAAACTTTGAGCTACATGGGCATAGAGGTTAAGAGGTCATATTTTGAAATCAGAAGGATTCATATTGGAAGCTGAGGTTTAATACTGGATGGCCTTGGGAAAATTATCTTGTCTTTTTTTTTTTTTTTTTTTTAGACGGAGTCTCGCTCTGTCGCCCAGGCTGGAGTGCAGTGGCGTGACCTCGGCTCACTGCAACCTCTGCCTCCCAGGTTCAAGTGATTCTCCTGCTTCAGCCTCCTGAGTATCTGGGATTACAGGTGCATGCCACCACGTCCAGCTACTTTCTTGTATTTTTAGTAGAGACAGGGTTTCCCCGTGTTCGCCAGGATGGTCTCGATCTCCTGACCTCGTGATCCACCTGCCTCAGCCTCCCAAAGTGCTGGGATTACAGGCGTGAGCCACCGCACCTGGCCTACCTTGTCTTTTTAAGCTTCAATTTCTTTGTCTCCAAATAGGTATAATAACAAGAGTTGTATAAAGAGTTGAATTAGATGATGAGACATATAGAACATTTGGCACACAATTAGTGCATAATGTGCATTAGCCATTGTTCCTATTCTGCTAAATTTTGGGCCACTCTCCAGTCTTTTCTGTGCGTCTACCTCTGCATTTGTAAAGTTGAGGATATTAATCTGTATTGTATGGAAGTTGAAGGCACTCAAAAATAGCCTCAGGTGCCTTTTATTTTTTATTATTATTATTATTATTATTGTTATTATTTTTTTAGACAGAGTCCTGCTCTGTCGCCCAGGCTGGAGTGCAGTGGCACGATCTTGGCTCACTGCAACCTCCGACTCCTGGTTTCAAGCAATTCTCCTGCCTCAGCCTCCTGAGTCACTGGGACTACAGGCACCCACCACCATGCCCAGCTAATTTTTGTATTTTTAGTAGAGATGGGGTTTCACCATGTTGGCCAGGATGGTCTTGAGCTCCTGACCTCATGATGCGCCCACCTTATCCTCCCAAAGTTCTTGGATTACAGGTGTGAGCCACTGTGCCCGGCCTTATTATTATTTTTAAACTTATTTTTGGTTCAGGTTTGTTATCCAGGTAATCTTGTGTCACAGGATTTTGCTGTACAGATTATTTCGCCATGTACCTTGGGTGCCATTTAAAAGTAAAAAGCTCTGTCTAAATCAGTGGTCTCCAACCTTTTTAGCACCAGGGACCAGTTTTGTGGAAGAAAATTTTTCCATGGACTTGGGGGGTGTTGGAAGGAGGGGGGATGGTTTCGGGATGAAACTGTTCCACCTCAGATCATCGGGTGCTAGATTCTCATAAGGAGTGCTCAGCCTAGATCCCTCACATATGCAGTTCATAACAGGGTTTGCAGTCCTTTGAGAATCTAATGCCACTACTTATCTGACAGGAGGTGGAGCTCAGACGGTAATGCTCTCTCACCCATTGCTCACCTCCTGCTGTGCAACCTGGGTTCCTAACAGGCCACAAACCAGTACCTATCTGTGGCCTGGGGGTCGGGGACCCTTGCTTTAAATGTTACAGCTTTTAATGACTATCCTAGAGGTTGAACTTCTGGTCCCCTTAAACAGGTCTTGGAATGTCTTCCTCTTGGGTTGAATTTGAAAATCCTCTGCTATTACAAGAGGTCTAAGACTCCTAGTAGCTCTTTCAGACCTGACTCTCACCTTTAATTTTACTCCCCAGTTGTCTTCTCCTCCTAGTCCTCCACTAAAGCCTGAACAACAAGGTAGGACCATTTGTTTTATTTCCCCTTCTGTCCTGGCTCATCTTTCTTTATTGCTGATGTGTTACTCTTTGCAGGTAGACAGTTGTTTCCTCCCCCAGCTATCTGTTCTGAGTCAGGGAGAAACGTCAACTTGGGTGTCGACTAAGTTAGTGGTCATTGCAAAGTTCTTTAGGAAAAAAAAAAAATGTCTTAAAATGTTTAAATTTATATGTCTTACAAATAGTATTATCTGATTAAAGCATAGACTTAGAAATATTCCCTGGCTTCTGAACTTCTCCACTCTTATTGCACTTTGTTTCTATGCTTGTATTGTCAGCTTCTGTGATTTTTGTTGTTGTTGTTGTTTACTATAACTCTTTGGCAAGACTTAAGATATAGAAACTTCCTGGCCACCAACGGCTTGCCGCAGGATAATAGAGATAGGAAACATATTTCATTGCCAATTCTTAAGACGTAAATAGATGCCAAGTTTCTTCCAGGGGCCAAAGAGGAAAGTACTTTTATATTAAGATAATTTACACAAAGGTTGTTGCATCATTAAAATTGTTGAAGAAAAATTATTCATGACACTTGTTAAAGACAGCAAGGCAGGCTTTATTTAAGAGGGGCCATAGTAGTAAGTATAAGGACATCTGCAATGGAGTTTTGCAGTAGGGGAGAGAAATTGGACTCATCTTCAACTTTGGCAAGGACAAGTGGGGATTAAATTTAAAAGGAAAATTAAACTTTCCTATTTAAAGCAGGAGCAGGATGGGAGGTCAGTGAATGAAAACTCAGTAAGAGGAAGAGGAAACGTCAGGGGTAAAGGGAATTCCTGCTGAAGGCAGGCCAGGGTGATAAAATATCAAGGGTGGTCAGGTACCTAGGTTGGGGGATTTTCACTAATCTGACTTTAAACTAGAGTCTACAAGGACAGAGAGGGAAGCCCAAGGATGGGCCTAGTCAGGCAGAGGACACTGAGGAACCTAACTAAAGTTTTGGTCAAAGGAGAATTTATTGTCACAACAAATCCTAGAAAAACAAGCTTCATTCATATCAACAGTTCTCTATTATAATAGTAAAATTTTCCTTGGAAAATACTGGATTGGGAGCTATTTTAGTGAGCACGGCCTTTGGGGTTTGTTACCTCCTTTGGTGAGGAGGTAAGTGTTGGTTAACTTCTATACAGAACCATTCCTGCATGGTTTTCTCTTACTATTCAGGCTTGGATTCTACCAGTTAATTTTTACTCTTCTATTATGAATGATCCTTTCATCAGCAGCATCAAAAGTCTTGCCAGTTCTCTGAAAATCTAGCTGTAGAAACTCTTCTGGATTCTAGAAGGTTTGATACAATTAGTTTCAATAATGTTTTATAATAATATTGTGTTAGAAAAATCCTGCCTTTTCCTTTTATATGTAATATTATTTCAGATTTAAGATTGTGATGACTTTTGTTCAGGTATGACTCTTAAATGCAGCCTGAGATTTGTTTAATACATGGATGTTTCCAGACATACGAGATACCAAAAAAAGAGGATTAACCATGCAAAACATTAAATGTTCCACTGACAGTTCTGCCTTAGTGTTGGAAATAGCTATTGTGTACATTGGCTTCTGAGCAGCTTTCTTAAACTCCTGGCCTCGAGTGATCCTCATGCTTCAGCCTCCCAAAGCACTGGGATTACAAGTGTGAGCCACTGTGCTAGCGATGAGTAGCATTTTTATTTGTCTGTATTTACATATGAACAGGTCCTCCCCCTGAGTAATAGGAAAACCAGGTTTGATTTCAGCATTGTCTTATTTTGCTGTATTATTTTTATTTTTATATTTTATTTTATTTGCTGTATTGCTTTTAAACTTGTATCTTGGTTTCCTACATTCTTGGTCCCAAGTTGGCCCTTCCAGCTCTAATATTTTATGATTATGGAAGATATATCAGCAAAATTACCAAGTGATTAGTTCGAATTGCAATACTCTCTTTTTCTTTAAGAATAAATTCTGTCAAATAGCTACTTTGGAAAAAAAAAATCTAGCTTCATAGATCAATTTATTTTGTTAACCTATTTCTTTGAATCCAGAAACTGTTTTAAAAGGAAGGATTGCTTCGATTTAATGATTTTATTTGTAAATCTGCTACTGTACTTTTTTTTAAAAAATAAAGGTTTCTGTGAGCAAGTTATAGAAAAATGAAATATTGGAGTTGTGAAGGACAGTGATCTTTCCGCTAAAATATGAAAAAGGCAAAAGGGCAAACTCATAACTCTGGAAATAGGCACGGCGTCTCTTTACCAAATGTCACACTGTCCGCAAATGTGTGAAGTGTCTCTGAAGGGCTCAGTGGCGATCTAGCCAGGGCAGTACCTCTGAGAGTACACCAACACTGTTGGTAACAGATGACATTTTGGTTATTAATGAAGTAAAGAACTGAAAACAGGAATTTAATTGGAGACGGTCAGCTGGAGAGTCTATATACACAATACTGTAGGTAACCAACTCAGTCCTTACAGGACTAAAGGTTAAGACAACTGTATTCTTCATGATAATGTCTTGGAAGATTTTTCTCATTTTAAAGCTGTCACTTTTGGCCTTTCTCCTGAACAGACAGATAACGAAAATTGATAAATGAGGAGCAGGTGAATAGAAGACAGAGCACTCTCCTTCAACAAACTGCAGTTTTATTCCTGTACTAGTGAGAATGTATGCCAGATGCTATATAGATTTTTTTACCACAGTTACAAATATAAAAATATATTAAGCAAATACATAATTTAAGTTGAAAGACTAAGGAAGTTCTTTGTTCAAAGACAGTTAGTTAGAAACACTATATTGTGGGTAGATGCTGTAATATGAAAAAATAGAATCATCTGCCATCTTAACTGGATTTTCAGAGAAATAATAAATGATATTAAAAACATAAAAGTGCTCTATTATAGAACATAAAAAGTTCAGTTGCTGTATTTACTTACATTATTTATGCTTCACACAAATGAAGGAACGGCTGGATTAACCTGCATGGGCAACAGTATTTTTGGACACTGACTACCTAACATGCAAAATATCAGGCCAGGAGCAATTTCAAGAAGTGTGTGTAGAATGTCTATGAGCTGTGCACTAATTTCCACAAGGTAGGAGTCGAGACGAGATTAAAGACTTGGTCCTTGTTCTTGAAGAATTTATAAGCCCAATAGTCCTGCATAGAAAACCAGAAATACTCTTCCAGTAGAGCACTGGTGCACCCTCTTGTCAACGTGGCAGACTAGGACATTCCACAAAGGCTGGTACAGGCTTTCCTACTAACCTGCAGATGGAATGCTGTCCAACTCTGCCACAAACTCTTAAAGCCACAATTTCATGTGTTCCTTTCTTGATGGAGGTGCTTATCTATGCACACAGCTATTAGAACATCTCAGCATAACTGAAAGCTTGTTCTTGGGGTGAGGATATTATTTATTAAAACACCTATAACCAATTCTTTTTGTGACTGTTCTAGAAGGGACACATTGCATTTGTCTGACATTATTCACAGTTTTGAATAACTTATTTTGGTGTCTTATATAAGATCATGTGAATTGGCATAGAGGTTATAAAAATAATCTTTGGTAAACCTGTTAATCTCTTATTTCCATTACGTAAGCTTCTATTTTCAGAGCATTCACCAACAATTTCTTTATTTAATAAGTGTATCTTATATAGACAATCTTTTAAAAAATAAAATGCCTTATTTGTGTTGCATACATTTATTCCGAGGGAGCCTCCCTACAAGTCAAGAGTATTCTCTTAGCCAGAAATACTTCTATTGCTAGAAACATTTTTAGAACAGAACAGATTTTTCCTGTTATCATGGCTGCATCAAATGTTACCCTGCATTTTAACTAAAATGGCCAAACATTTTCAAAGTCATCATGCATTACAAGAATCTAAGGCAGTGTGTCTAAAGTGCCAAACCCAGTACATTTAGTTAAATATCTGGTCAATTCAAAAGGCAAAATAAATTGATTCAATTGTTTAATCAGTTAAACCATCTGGCCAACATAGAGTGAATCCTCAAAAGGGCAACATGTCCTAATAGAAACGTATCACAGGATTGTCCAAGCATACCCAGGCCACACAGAAGAGATGCCATTTTCTCTTCATGATGATGTCTGGTTATATTCTCTTTTGCAAACATTTTCTCTGTGCATCATTTCACTTGCTTTTTGCAGTCATCGTTTACAGATTTTCCTTTGATAGAGAACATTCTTTGAATACCTGATGTAATTCTAAATTTCAGGTTAAAAATAGCAGGGCAGAAAATTAGCACAGCATTTTCTCCTTCAACTCTTCATGAATGAGGTAAGCTTGAGGGCTTGCTCACTGCAACTTGGAGGGGGATCAGTCATTCCTTATTGCCACTCTGTCTTGGCTAATCAGTTATAATATTTTCATTTCCTCAATGAAATGGAACGCGGAAAGCCCTTGAACTGCTGTCATATACAAACAGTTTATTACCTATTGATTTTCACCAGGTCAGGTTTGGTCTGGCTCATGTTTGTAAACTAAAACTCTAGAGTGTCTCAGAGTTTGGGCTCAGATACTACCACTGGTGTTGTGCAGATCTGGTAGCTTTATGATTTCAGGATTCCAACCTCAAAGAATTCTTAGAAAGCTGAGTGAATGAGAATTTAGTATATGGCCAATAATATTATTGCAAAAGGTAAGGAAAATATTTAACATAAGAAACTGGATCCTTAGACACCAAGGCAAGAGAATCAGCATGTGAAGGGTAGCATGTAAGGTCTATTTTTATATTGTTGGATATCTGTTAAATGGTCTAATATTATTTTCACATGTCATTTTGGGCTTTCTTCCGAGAGGTGATTACAAAATTTATCAAAGACCCTCCCAAAGAAAACTGCCCCGAAAATGTCTGTGTGCTGTGTGCCTTTTAGTATTTAAAAGTGAAATTGGCCAGGTGCGGTGGCTCACTCCTGTAATCCCAGCACTTTGGGAGGTTGAGGTGGGTGGATCACCTGAGGTCATGAGTTCAAGACCAGCCTGGCCAACATGGTGAAACACCATCTCTACTAAAAACACAAAAATTAGCCAGACATGGTGGCAGGCACCTGTAATTCCAGCTACTTGGGAGGCTAAGGCAGAATCGCTTGAAGCTGGGAGGCAGAGGTTGCAGTGTGCTGAGATTGTGCCATTGCACTCCAGCCTGGGCGACAGAGCAAGACTCCATTTCAAAAAAAAGTGAAATTATGGTCATCTCTTTGATGATGTGGAACCTGAAAGGACTATGAAATTATACTCATGGGTATAAAAGATAATATGAACAGTAGATAAAAATCACATTCAACTGGGAAAACAAACATATTCAAGTAGGAGGAGTGGGGCAAGTAGTAAAACAGAGGGACTCAGAGGTTTAAGGGATAGAGAATTACTTAGGACAAATATGTGCAAGCCCAGGTAGGAGAGGTGAGTCTTTGAAAATTCTGATTCAAGAGCTGAACAATTGGCTGCTTTCCAGAGAACAACAGAGTGATAATACAAAATTGATTTAATGAGATGAGATGAAAGGAGTTAATTATAACGAACTTGGAAGAATAATTATTAAGATGCTAGATGGGACTCTCCCAAGATTTGATAGCTCAAAAGCACTTTGAAGCCTTGATGATTAAAGTGTACTGCACAGGTGCACAGACAGGATGCCCACCAAGGCAGGAAATGGAGTGTTTACCAAGACATAACACATGATGCAATTAAATGAAAATAAATCCAATAGAGCTGAATGTCAAGGAAAACTTTTTTTCTCCTAAATTTAATAAATAAATCAATTATATATTTAGTCTTCCTGGGAGTAGGAGCGAATAGTGAAATATTTGTTGCTACGAAGGTTTAAAATTGGGTGTAGGGTAGGAATAAACATTTCCTGGGTTGGATTAGACTAAAAAAACCTACAGTTTTTCCCTGTCATGTCCATTTACATAATTCCGATACTACCCTAGATGTTGCCAGAGTACGTGAGTGTTATTTACTATTACAGATGTATAGGTTTTTTTATGGTTTTAACTCCTGGTTCGTGCAATTAATTGCTCTCTCTTCTAGATCCAGAGGTTTGCTATTGAAGTAGCATTAGCACTTTCCAGTGTGTGGCCTGTGGAAGGTGACCACTGCCCTAGACCGGCTCAGTTATCCCATTCCCTTGATGAGGCTCTCAATTTAAGTTCAGTTGAAGGTAGTAACAACAGTTCTAACTTTGAGGATTCTCTTTATGTGAGTAGAAATGTGTAGATTCTGGAACAGTGCCTAGCAGGTTGCAGATACTTACTAAAAGTTTTCTGAGTGAATGAAAAGTCGAAAATGAATGTATCCTTCCAAGCATTAATGTACTTTGTATCAAGCAACATTAGTGTAAAATTCTACTTTTTCTCTTGCTTTTTCTTTTCAATGTAGGAAAGGTGATTTCTAATAGATGCCATGCATTGTAAATCTCTGACCTCTATTTTCTCGCTGGTGGTACATCTACTGCACTTACACATATGTTGTTCCTTTTCATTTCCAGAAGATTCACTTAGTTCCTTGATACAGAATCAGAGCTTAAGACTGTCATTTCACAAGGGCATTGAGCACAATGAAACTGAATCTTTGAAACTTATGATTATGCTTCACATTTTTGTAAACTTCAAATAACCTTGGAAAAATTTCCAGATTGGGTGTAGAGTTATTTAATTATAAAGAACTATTTTAGGTATAGTCAATGATTTTCAATTATTATGTCAATTACATTCATTGTATTACTTATGTACTTTATGGTAGGTTACAAAAATATATACTTTGAAAAGAAATGTACTCTTTATGCAAAGGAAGCTATGCCATCAACAAACTTGACCTCTAATTCTCAAGTTTATTACAGAAAAATTTGCAGTGTGAAAAAGGCAAACGTCTCCAGCTCATCTTCTCAGGTATCTATGAAGATTCCATACAAACACCTTTCAGATTTTTCCCAGGAATGCTCTCGGAACCGGACCTTGATGAAGGAAATACTCACTTTCGGACTCACTGGAATTTGTTGCAGTCAAAGTAAGGCACAAATATTGAAGATAAACTTGGTACAGTATGTAGTGCCTTTTGTTATTAAATGCAACTTTGGGTGACTACTTGACATTTTGACTTCATTGATTTACTAAAAATAGTTTTGAAAATTTTACTGAAGACCACTGTTTTTGTTTTTGCTATTGTTTTTAAATTTACTATATATGACGTTTGTAGTCATTTCTATGAAAATGTTGGCATTAAGCCTTTTAATCAGGGGCACAATCTGCCACTATAATATTCTTTTAATGGGAAATCAAGTAGGAATGGATAATTGTGACTTTTCTAGGAATGGAGACCACTGAAAATGAGACAGAAACTAGTGTGTATAAATACAGTATGGGTGTGGATGTTCACACTCCACACCATGAATGCAACGAAAGGATCTCTAATCACTATAGAGAGTGCTTTGCATGTTATGTTTCCAGTCTGGGTACAGCTGGCATCTTATTAACAAAAGGAATTCATCACTTCTGTTTGGAATCATTCTCTATCAGAACCCTTAACCCTGCACCCTAGCATCCTGGGCTTGCACTGCAAGTTACATGATCCCTGAGCTGACCACTTTGGCTTGAATCCGTGGAAGGAGAAAGGAGAGAGAGCAACTAGTTCAGACACAACCATCTAGTTCAGCTTTGGTACTGCTTAATTCTTTTTTCTCCCTCCCTCTAATCCTTTTTTTTGACTGTCACATTCGTCCTAATAGCAAGTTAGGACATGCCTGTTGGCTCTGGAGATTCATGGGACAGCAATGCAGCAAATCTAGCCATAATATTTGCTCTCTCTAGGCCTGCCCTTTATCCTGTCCAGTGAATATCAAAACAGGTAGAAAACATGGCCTGAAGGATTGTCTCTGCCACCACCTCCATATGCATTTTACCAGTAGTCCTGTCATACAGGTTGAATTAGTTTATGTAGAACAAGTCATGAATACTTTAGTGTGGAAAAATAGTATTATATAAAGCTTAATATTAAACATTATGAAAAATACATATTTACAGAAGAAACTACAAAATACAACTATGTACAATAATATCTGTTACCTTTAAATTATATAAAATTTTAAACATTCTCCAGATTAATAAATTATACATAGTATCAACAGAAATAGCTGGCACCTCTGTAGGGCAAATCACACAGTGAATAATTTTTATCCAGGAGCTCTTCAGGTACATTCTCAATGCCTTGAGTAGACTGGATCTGAAAGGAAGAACACTGTAATTAGAGACTGCCACAGGGTGTGTCATAATTGTTTGCTCTGCTTATGAAAATTACCAATGTGAAAGACCAGCAGAAACACATAGCTCAACCTAGTTTAAGATGAGACCATTCCTATTGGGACCAGGTAATTCCATTTACAAACACAGATTATTAGACTTGGAAGGGACTAGTGATTCTAGCCCATCGCCTCTGTTTTTATGGATGAAGCCATAGGCCCAGAGAGGCAGAGTAATTTACTCGGGGTTACACAGCTTGTTACAGCTAGTTAGTTCGAGAGTTCGGACTTGAATCTTAGCCTTCAGGTACCTGGTGGTTATCCTTTTCTATACCATGGTTAGCTTCTTTCAGGAGTGCTCAAGATTACTCTAAAAAAAGATTCTTAAGTCAAAACAAGACAAAGGAACCTCCAAGATCCCTCAGAAGTTGCTCATACTGAAGCCTCTTAAGGAATCTCCCATGCAAAAACCTTAATTTACTGTACAGATAAACTAGGGTGTAATTTGTAATTATTTATAATACAAAAGAATTACCTGATTTACAAAGGACTCCTCTAAATAGTAGCTCTTTATTTGTGCTTTACAGATTGCTAACTCACTAACATACTGGCTAGGCTGGGTGGTAGAGAGAACTAAGTAAAAGATTAGGAGATACTACCTGTTGAAGATCATTTAGAATGGAGATAAGAGGGTATGAAATAATGTTTGTCAAAGAAAGATTATCTGATTTATAGAGAGATACCAGTCCACATGGCAAGGAATTGTGGCAGCATCTGCCCACAGCCATGTGAACAAGCCATTATGAAGTGAGTCCTCCAGCCCTAGTCAAACCTTCAGATAATGGCAGCCCCAGTCTAAGTCTTGACTGCAACCTCCTGAAAGACTCTGGGCCAGAACCACCAGTGAGATAATAAATGCTGATTTAAACTGCTAAATGTTGGGGTAATTTGTTAGGCAGTAATAGATAACTAATACAGTCCTCCTTTACATTTGCAATTTGCCTATGTGATATCTTAGGTCTTCATGATGGCCCAGAGTAAGACGAGGCATGAGGACCCTTCTCGTCATTTAATTATTGCTTGACCAGAACTGTGCCTTGAAAGGTTTGTGTTTTTTTTCTATTGAATTTCCCATTTGAAAAGTATTATATGCTTATTCTAGAATATTTATAAGATACAAAAAATAGAAGGAAAAATAATATATTTTTCTAATGTTCAGGGAAATTTATATTTTCTCCAGCCTTTTTCCTTATGTGTTGTTTTTGTTTTACATCCTGCTTTTCTTTCTTTATGATAAATACCCATGATATTATAACATCCTCAAAAATAGCATTCTTTTGTTTGTTTGTTTTTTCTTTTTTTGAGATGGAGTCTTGCTTTGTGGCCCAGGCTGGAGTGCAGTGCCATGATGTTGGCTCACTGCAACCTTCGCCTCTCGGGTTCAAGCAATTCTCCTGCCTCAGCCTCCCAAGTAGCTGGAACTACAGGCACACATCACCATGCCCGGCTAATTTTTGTATTTTTAGTAGAGATGGGTTTCGCCATGTTGGCCAGGTTGGTCTTGAGCTCCTGACCTCAGCTGATCACCCACCTTGGCCTCCCAAAGTGCTGGGATTACAGGCGTGAGCCACTATGCCCAACCTGTTTGTTTTTTGAGATACAGTCTTGCTCTATCACCCAGGTGGAGTGCAGTGACACAATTACAGCTCACTGCAGCTTTCAACTCCTGGGCTCAAGTGATTCTCCTGCCTCAGCCTCCCAAGTAGCTGGGACTACAGGTGCACACCATGCCTGGTTAATTTTTAAATTTATTGTAGAGAAAGGGTCTCACTTTGCTGCCCAGGCTTGTCAAACTTTTAGCTATGAAAAGCTTCATGCATAATTTTTTTTTTTTTTTTTTTTTGTATATAGTGTGGTAGGAGAAATACAAGGTCACAGGATAAGAACATATGAAGGACCCTGATACCTTGATTGCCAAATTCTTTTCCAAAGGGATTTTACAATTTGAACTAGTTGTGATTTCAAAGCATCCACCCCAGTAGTGAAGCTTTTATTGCTTGGAAAAGAAAGGTTAAGCAGTCCTTCATAGCAGGCATCCTCAGCTAGGCTGGAAGAGATACCTTGGGAAACTGCTGCTCAGCTGCAGGAACCCCCTCCCCACCCTCCCTCGCTTCCCCGTTGCCACTCTTTATGGGTAGGAGAAGAAATAGGTGGTGTACATTGGAAGAGCTTTAGGTTATTAATGGTTTCCAGAATCTTTTTCTTTTTTCTCTTTTCTTCTCCCCTCCCCTCTCCTCTTTTCTTTTCTTTTTTTTTTTTTTTGAGACAGAGTCTCACTCTTGTTGCCCAGTCTGGAGTGCAGTGGTGGGATCTCGGCCCACTGCAACTTCTACCTCCCAAGTTCAAGCAGTTCTGCCTCAGCCTCCCGAGTAGCTGGGATTACAGGTGTGAGCCACCATGCCTGGCTCTTTTGTATTTTTAGTAGAGATGGGGTTTCATCATGTTGGCCAGGCTGTTCTCGAGGTGATCTGCCCACCTTGGCCTCCCAAAGTGCTGGTATTACAGGCATGAGCCACTGCACTCAGCTAGAATCTTTTTCTTTTCTTTCTTTTTTCTTTGAGACAGGATCTTGCTTTGTCACCCAGGCTGGAGTGCAGTGGTACGATCTCAGCTCACTGTAGCCTTGACCTCCTGAGCTCAAGCGATCCTCCCCCTCAGCCTCCCAAGTAACTGGGGCTACGGGCATGCACCATGATGTCTGGCTATTTTTTTTTTTTTTTTTTTTAGTTTTTTGTAGAGATGGGATCTCCCTATGTTGCCCAGGCTGGTTTCAAACTCTTAGGCTCAAGTGATCCTCCTGCCTCAGCCTCCCAAAGTGCTGGGAGTACAGGTGTAAGCCTCTATGCCTGGCCAGATTGACCATATCTTGATGAACGAACTTGGGGAAGTGAGTGAAGTAAGTGCCTACCTCTGTGATACTCTGGATTCACATTTTCATAGATTGGAAACAAGGGGTTTTCTTGTTCACTCCGTAGCTTTCTTGCTCTGAGGACATCTCTTACACACTGATGTAGGTAGACATATTGACACTGTGGAAAAGCAGAAACGTGTCAGCGGAGGGCCTGTTCTCATGCATAAGAAAGATGAGAGACTCACAAACTGTTGGCAATGATGGGATTATAGAGTTAGCAAATTTCTTGATCATCACTTCACTAATGGTCTCTGGTTAATAAAAGAGTGACTGTCTTTTATTAACCACTGAAAAGAGAACAATGGTAATGGGCAGAGAGGTGGCATTTTTCATTCTATATATATATATATATATATTTATATATATATAAAAATATATATATATAAAAAATATTCTGTGAGAGCCTACAACTGTGTCTAGTACATAGTAGGTCCTTCACAAATTCAGTAGATGAACGAATGCCAGACACTCCTATGTAGCTTACATAAATTACCTCATTTAATGATTTCAACAACCTTGTGAAGTAAATACAATTATGAGTATAAACTGAGACTCAAGTAACTTCTCCAAGGTCACACAGCTAAGAAATGGGGTCCTAGGGTTTGATCTTGGAGATGTGACCTCAAAGTTCATGTCTTTTTCACTACACCAGTTTTCTTAGATGAATCCCAATTTCATTGCATTACTGAATGAGAAAATCATTTCACTGCATACTCTGCTGGTTTGTTCCCTTTATTCTAGGAAGATAGTGAAAAAAAGGAGGTGTGTACAATAAGCCCCGCTGGATGCTGGACTGTTAGTTCTTTGAGTGCAAGGTCAGTGTCTCATCCACCTCTGTTCTCAGCATCTGGGTCTGCCACGTGGAAGAATCTCAAAGATGTTGGCTAACTGCAGAGAACTACAAGGGTTACATAGCGAGGACAGACCCATCTGTTGGCTATTTGAGAATTTACTACTTTTGAAATAATAGATACAGAAGAGTCAGTGCTTTGGTGACCATAAAGATCTCCACTGCCACTGTGTCTCAGCCACAGGCAGTCCATCTTGTGCATTGGGCCCCCTTCCTTATACTCCCTGAGTTCTCTTATAAAGAAATTGATTTCTGTGGAACCTTCCCTTGCTGATAACTTCCCTTGCTGAGCAACTGCTCAGAGGGAGTTGTGAGCAGTGAAGGAGACTGGGCTCTCAGCAGCCTCCAGCCAGGCCAGGCTGAGCCATCAGGCTTCTGGGGATCCCAGTTTCCCTACTTACTAAACAAGGAGGCAAAGGTCTCTTTTATAGCTAACGTCCTTTGTCTACTAAAGGATATAGATTGATGTCAGACAGATATTGAAAAATATTTCCAGACCTTGTGTTTAAGGCAATCAGTGTAGTCAGTCTTAAAGTATTTTAGAGGTTTGAGATACAAAGTAGAACAATTAGCTCTTTCCTAACAGTCTTTCCAAGTAAACAGGTACTTATTTTTATGGGTTGGCACTAGATACTGTCCCTGATTGGAAGCTAGCCTGGCCAGCTCTCCATGGGACTATATAAGGTAGGTCTGGTATAATCAGTAGATAAGAACATTTAATTTAATTATTTTTTAAGAGACAGGGTCTTGTTCTGTCGCCTAAGCTGGAGTACAGTGACACAGTCATAGCTCACTGCAGCTTTGAACTCCTGGTCTTAAGTGATTCTCATACCTCAGTCTCCTGAGTAGCTGGGATTATAGGTATGGACTATTAGGCCTGGATAAATTAAAAAAAATTTTTTTTAGAGACAGGGTCTTGCTTTGTTGACCAGGCTGGTCTGAAACTCCTGGCCTCAAGCCATCCTCCTGCCTTGGCCTCCCACGGTGCTAGGATTACAGGTGTGTGCCACTGTACCCAGCCTAGAAAAGGACATTTTAAACAAATCAATAAGAAGTGAGGCCTGCAATAATATTGATAACTAACTAACTATTCTGTGCTTTTCTGCTCACAGACCTTTGTCATTTATTATGAATGTTATATGCAATCTCAATCATCTGAGAATGGTTGTTAGTATAAAGCAGTCTCTTTTTGCTACCTTAAAAAGGATCCACCAAATTATAGGCTGACACCTCCCTGTTTCCTCCCACCCAAAGCATAATTCATCTTTTCAATTCTACTGGGATATTACATTACTTTGGGACCTCAGAGGTAAGCTGTGAATGAACTCTAGTACATCTATGCTATGGCCTATTAATAAGTTATTTAACAATGATTCACCATGGGCTTTGAAACAAGTTAATATCCATTAATTTGCCTTGCCTTAAATATAAATTCTTCTTTTCCCAATAGAACATCCCTTTGAAAATGATTACTACTAAAACGGTGAGATTGTTAATGTGCTTCTCACTTTATTCTTAATGAAAAGTAGACAAAATATATGAATCTCAGATCACAAACGATAATTTTTTCTTAACTGGTGAAGGCTTGGCTTAGTGTTGACACATTCAGTTCCATTCAATTTCATCAATATTTGGAGTATTAGATATTACTTATAGTATTACAGTCTTTTTGTGATCCCTGAGTGCATGGCTTAGTATTTAGTGAACAAATACCTATAAGATGATAAACGCAAGATAAAATTGTGTATAAGGTTTCATACAGGAGAGAAAGCCATTAGGTTCACCTTGAGGGGAGGAAACTATCAAGCTAAAGAGAAAAGGTGATATTTATAAGAATTCAAGCAAAGAAGTAAGGCAGCATACATAAAATTTCACATATATTCTGAAAACCATGAGAAGTCTAGTGCAGCTAAAATGCTGGTGGCGTGGGTCATGGGAAACCCCTCGAACAATGCCCCAAATGGAACCTGAGGTCCTTAGTCCTACAACATCTCAGTGTTTCCTTCCCAGGAGAAGCAAATGAGGTTGAGACTGTGACTATCATCTATTGTTCTTTAACAGGTTACTGCTCCCTGAATGTGTTTCTCAGGGTCAGGCTGCAAATTTCCCTCAAAGCAGCATAAAAGAAGAAGGGACACTCACAAATCCCCTGACCAATGCCTCTTTGTTTAGAAATGCTTGCTGTTTGAAAACTTCTGAAGACCTGCATCCCTTTGTATCTCAAAGATAGAGGTAAGTTGAAGTTCACTGTCACCATGGACCCAGAAAAATAATACAAGGGGTCCAAATGTCCTCTGTCTTTTGCTGAAATAGTCACCCACAGGGGCTCAGCCACAGATCACACCCCTCTGCACCCACTCCCATTACTAAATGCCAGCTCTAGCACCAGGGATTCTGAACCTGTAGAAAGAACTCAACTTCAGCAGAGGCTTAAAGCAAGGCAGATGATACTAGGTTGATGCAAAAGTAATCACGGTTTTTGCCATTAAAAGTAATGCAATTAAATGCCATTAAATGCAATTTATGCATTTAAATGCCATTAAAATGCAATTAATGCCATTAAAAGTAATGGCAAAAACCGCGATTACTTTTGCACCAACCTAATACCTGGATAGCATTTGGAATTTTGTTTGAGAAAAAAGGGAGAGAGAAAATTTTATCTTACTGCAATGTTTATTATGATGGAAAGACTGAAAGTGGATTCTGGCCCAGGTGGGTAAACCTTCCTTAATTTGGCAGACACTAAACACTGGTGGTGGCTAGTACAATGACATGAAGCTGGAGGAGTAAGTTGGGGCCAGGTTATAAAGAGACTTGTACCCAGGATGAGGTTTGAACTTCATTTTACAAGCAGTGCTGAGCTTTTCACGATTTTTTTGCAGGGAGCTGGCAGACTCAGCAAGGGAACTTTGATGGTGGCAGTGGTGGCGAAGGATCATTAGGGCAGAGCTGAAGGCAGGAGACCCACTAGGAGGCTACTCATTAGCAGGGCTAATGAGAGTTGATAAAGGGCTGTGCAAGGGCAGTGGCAGTGGGATGAGGGGCTAGCTCCAAGGGAAGGAAAGGACTTTGTGACTGCTTGGATGTGAGAACTGGAGGAAAAGAAATCCACTCCATTGAGCTCAGGAGTTTGTGCCTAGCCTGGTCAACATAGTGAGATCTTGTCTCACCACGTAAATAAACAAACAAAAAATAGAAATAATAAATGCACATATCCATGCATGTAAGCATGCCAGGTGTGGTGGTGCACACCTGTAGAAGATTGCTTGAGCACAGAGTTTGAGCCCAGTCTGGGCAACATAATGAGACTGCATCCTTTAAAAAATATAAGAAGTCAGCTCCCTGGCTTGGGCAAACACATGGATGGCAATACTATTAAATGAAACTGGAAGGTGCAAAAGCAGGAGGAAGGTTTTTGTTGTTGTTTTGTTTTTTGAAAGAGAATGAGTTTGGCTTTGATCTTTTTGAAGTTAGGCTGTAAGGCTTTTGGGGGGATCCATCTGGTAGGCAGGCATATACATGTATGCGGAAGCAGGAGATTAGATTTGGGTAACATGAGCATGTACGGGAATAGAGAATATCACAAAGAATGAAGACTGAGAGAAAGGGTGGTGCCTTGAGGACAAAACCTTGGGGAACTCAAACATTAAGAAGGCAAGCTGAGGAACTAAGCCACAGTATCCTCAGTGAGGCAGGAGGAAAAGGAGAACAGAATAGGGAAAAGACGGAGTTATTTCTAAAGAGAAGGAGGAAGAGGAACATTGTGTTACCTCTGCTCTGAAAGTCAGCCAGTGATATTGACAGTAGAGTCCCTCCTAGTTGCCAAAATGCATCATGAGTGAGTTTGGGGCAGGTGTATGGAGGTGATACATGGCCCAAGAATCCTTTGACAATTACTAGAGCACACAAATACATACAGTTTGAGACTATTTACAATATGAGAACCTCCTCTTCCCCAAGTTACAAATTAGTTAGGGTTTGAGTTTGTGAAAGTGACAAACTAACAAAATATTAATGCTGACTTTTTAGCAACATAATTGTAGGATATTAGTTCATTCATTTAAAAGATTAAAAAATATTGAAGATATAGAAGAGGAAAACAGGTTCCCACCCTCTAGGAATGCATAGTCTTGTGGAGAAAGCTGAAGAATAATAATGATGATACAGGGTAATAGAATTCTGCAACCTTTGATGAAATAACAGCTAGGCAGAGGCCATCAGTGGCTGCTAAAACCATTAAGTGAAAGGTTGATGGGGATAATGAAGAGTTCAGGCTGACACTGCCTGAACTGTCAGTTTCCTCAGCGCTGAAAGAGAGACAGACATGGTAATCTGCCTTCTGATGTCATGCACCAGAAAGCCCTCAGCACCACCCACGAAGCATTGAGTTTAATCAGGCCTCTAGATCTAACCACCAGCTGGCAAAATCCATGGGGAGTAGAGGAATACATCACCACCATGAAAAAGCAATCAGCCACATCTAGAATGTGGGAAAATCTACCGAACAAATGAGCTGGCTGCTTTAACAAATAAATATCATGGAAAACAAATGGGAGGGAGGATTATAGATTAAAAGATTTCAGAGACACTGCAACCAACTGAAATATGTAAACTCTGGATTCTAATGAAAACCAAATATAGTTTTTTTATAAAATAATTTTTTGAGATAATTCGGGATATTTAAATACTGACTGGATATTAGGTGATATTTAGGAATTATGGTTAAGACAGATGTGATAATGACATTGTGGTCATAATTTTAAAGAGTCTTTATCAAATATATACATATATATGTATACATGTTCACATGTACACACCCATACATATGTATATATGCAACATGTAATATCACATATGTGCACATATACACATGTACACATATATATGCAATATGACGTGTATTACATACACATGTGTACACATACATATGTGTATATATGTATATGTGTATTTAAGGATGAGATAATATAAGTGGGATTTGCTTTAAAATATTTCAGTGTCTGGCCGGGTGCAGTGGCTCACGCTTGTAATCCCAGCACTTTGGGAGGCCGAGGCGGGCGGATCACGAGGTCAGGAGATCGAGACCACGGTGAAACCCCGTCTCTCCTAAAAATACAAAAAAATTAGCCGGGCGTGGTGGCGGGCACCTGTAGTCCCAGCTACTCGGAGAGGCTGAGGCAGGAGAATGGCGTGAACCCGGGAGGCGGAGCTTACAGTGAGCCGAGATTGCACCACTGCACTCCAGCCTGGGCGACAGAGCGAGACTCCATCTCAAAAAATATATATATATATATTTCAGTGGGGTAATGTCATGGGGTAGGGGAACATTAAATGTGGGATACAGATGGGAAAAGAACACAGAATACTGATAATTGTAGAAGCTGGGGTTTGGGTACATGGAAACTCACTATACTATTTTTCCTAGTTTTGTGTATCTTCTTTTTAAAAATTTTTTGTGGAGATGGGCTCTTGCTATGTGGCCTAGGCCGGTGTCAAACTCCTGGCCTCAAGTGATCGGCCCCCGCCCCTCCCGGGCCTCCCAAAGCACCGGGATTACAGGCATGAGCCACTGCCACTGTACCCAGCCATGTTTTGTATATTTTTTTAAAACAATTTCATAATAAAACATTCAAAATATGGTGGAATCATGGTTATAATGAAAGTCCTCCCAGCCCAGGACAATAGTGGTGGCAGAGGTTCCTGCCTGCAGGAGGCAACGATGCCATTATTTTGCCAAATGTGAGTTCTGCAGGATATTTTTACTTTTTATTTTCATTTCTCTGGTTCCATTGTTACTGGCGTGAATGCAGGATATTAATATGTGCTGCACAAGAAAAGAATTCAGGGGTCAAGGTGGTTTTGGGATTAGTGGGTTCAATAAAGCTCAAAGGGGGCCTTGGCTGCAGGAAGCTCTCTTTTTATGGAGCATTGCTGTCTGTGCATTGTCCTTGGGTACTATGGCTCTAAGACGGGACACAGAAGCATGTAGAACTTTTTACTTTGCCAACCATGGATTTTTTTTTTTAATACAGAGGATTTTGCATAGTTACTTGGAGAAAAACTTGTGAAACACGAAGGGAAGAGAACTTGAGCCTTAGAAGGCATTGATGCAGAGGAGTGAATGCTTGGTCTCTATTGAGGAAGAGATCTGACCCTGAGGCTAGTACGCTTATAGCACACTCAAGGGCCCAGGTTTCTCTAGAATAGTGCCCAAGCCACCTCAGCCACTTCATGGCTGTGGGCTTTGTGCAAAGCCCGTAAGCTTTTGGACCTTCATTTTCTAGTCTGGAAGTGGAATATAATATGTCTCGCTTGGTTATTGTGAAAATTTAATGAGATAACATGTTCAAAAATGCCCTGCAAATGTCAAAGTGCTGCACAAATGGAAGCACATGGTCTTTACCATCTACATACACTCCCTTGGGGTCTCCCGAAATGGGGTTGTAGGTGGAGGGAGTGGGGCTGGGGGAGAGAAGAGATTGGGATCTTTTTCTTTCCTAATTGAAGTTCTTATGCTCATCTGCCAGCCTATCTTAAAATGATCCCCAAGATGGTCACCTTCAAGACCAGTGAGATTTGTTTTAAAATAACAAGTCTTAGAAAATATCTATATTCGGTTCTTTTTTTCTCTTCCTAATGTGTCATAGTTATTTCCCCTTGTCAGATTAAAGTCCCGGATATTTTTTTGTGGGAATATAGTGGGGAGGAGGGTGGCCTGTAACTTTCAGTCTATAACTCTTACCTCAGTCTGGACCATGTGAACCCTGTGAAGTCTTAGGTCATGCACTGCTCCATAAATGTCCACAGAGTCTTTGGAGTCTAACTGCTGGAGGATTCGGTCCAATGCAATAAAGGTTCCAGTCCTACCCACACCAGCACTAGAAGAGATGGCAAAGGAAGATCGAGCCTTTTTATTAAATTTGCCTTTCAAGATTGCATCTAGTCTGGCACAATCTTTTTTTTCCCTTCCCAGTTATGGGAGAAGGTAGGAATATTTCTTTCTCTCATTGTGCTCTTTTTCTCTTAAATAAGTTTAACCTAGAGTCCCCCAACCCCACCTCCCCACAGCCTTCTATCTATCTCTTTCCACTCCTTTCCTGTCCCTCCTCCACTCTACCAGGGATAAAAGTACTGCTCTGCACTTACTGTGTATCATTTCCACTCATGTTTTTAATACTTTTCCTACATACAGGTAAATCTATAAACAACATTTATGTTTCAAAAATCTACTGAAATGGTAACATATGTGCTTTAGGTATCTTTTTGTCAACTTTCCTACTCAATATTATGTTTTCAGATTTATGTATATTGCTACATATAGATCTTCTCCTTCCTTTCTTCTCTCCCTCCCTCCCTCTTTCCTTCCTTCACAGGGTCTTGCTCTGTTGCCCAGGCTGGAGTGCAGTGGTACAAGCATAGCTCACTGCAGCCTCAACCTCCCAGGTCCAAGCAGTCCTCTCACCTCAGCCTCCTGAGTAGCTGGGACCACAGGCACGTGTAACTACTCCCAGCTAATTAAAAAAAAAAAGATTTGTAGAGATAAGGTCTCCCTAATAGTTGCCCAGCTTGGTCTTGAACTCCTGGCCTCAAGTGATCCTCCCACTTTGGCCTCCAAAGTGCTGGGATTACAGGCAGGATATACCACACCCAGCTGATCTAATTTCTTTTATCACTGCTAATCCAGTGATAGTGAGATCATTTTTAATTTTTCTCTATTAAAACATGTTGCAATGAACATGAATATATGTGGAGATTTCTCAGCGGTCGACACCTAGAAGCAGAACTCTTGGGTTGGTCATGGGCATGAACACCTTCAGCTGCACTAGGGATTGCCAAATTCCTCCCCAAAATGGTTGTGTCATCTGGGGATTTTTGATACACACATTTATAAGATAACAGTTCTCCAGTGGTCCTGGACAAAAATGCCTGCCATTTTTCAAAAAGCAGAAAGCTCTGAGGTGAGTGCCTCACCTTCCTATTAAAAGTGTCAAGGTTCCAAGGACATAGGAAAGCAGGGCTCCTAGGGTGCTGGGCTGACAGGGAGGCGATGAGTACACTTGGCATTTCTCTTACTGTTGCAGTTCCCTGCTCCATGTTTATTAGTGCCATTCAGTTAGGGCTATCAAAGTGTTGCTGCAAACACTAATTAGCTAAATACCAGCCTCCCCGGAGAGAGAGAGATTTCACTTGTTAGGTTGATTTTCTGGACAGACTGAAGCAAAGAGAAATCAAGAGAACAGAACAGAAATTTAAGAGAAAAAATTAGGTGCTACAGATGGTAATTGCTGTGCTGTGGTTTGAATGTTTGTGTCCCCTCCAAAAATTCATATTGAAACTTAATCTTCAATGCAACAGTATTAAGAGGTGGAGGAAGTGATTAGGTCATGAGGGCTCTGCCTTCATGAACGGGACTGGTGCCTTGTGAAATGGTTGGAGGGAACTACCTAGGTTCTTTTGCCCTTCCATCCCTCCCTCCATGTGAGGACACAGCCTTTGTCTGCTCTGGAGGACACAGTAACAAGGCACCATCTTGGAAGCAGAGACTAAGCTCTCAACAGACACTGAACCTGCCAGTGCCTTGATTTTGGACTTCCCAGCCTCTAGACTATGACAGATAGATAAATTTCTATTTATTATCCAGTCTGTGGTATTTTGTTTTAGCAGCACAAATAGACAAAGACATGCTACTAGACCTGGAGGGAAGATTAGAAAATAAATCTTGAAGGATAGATAGGACTTAGGTGGAGAAGAGAGATAAAGCCATTCCAAAATGGAAGAATGGCCAGAGGCAAGAATAAGCTTGTGTGCTCACTTTCCTGGCTAGAATGTGAAGGTAGTTATTGGGAACTTAGATTGAAGGTGATATGCCTGATGATGGAAAGCATGGAATTCCTATCAGGACTTTGCATTTCAGAAAGTAGGAAAAAAGCAAGAGGGAGAGAGAAGGCTGGAGAGTGAGGGTGAGAGAGAGGTTACAGGGGAAGAAAGTGGAAAAGGAGAAGTCAGGGAAGAGAAATGACGTTGGCAGAAGGGGAGGAACGTTATAAAACCCTCTGGGGGCGAGGCAGGCTGGTTGGTCCAGACAAATCCTCCACCCACCAAATTCCCCATGCTTATGTATTTTTCCAGACTCCCAGGCACAACTCCCTTATGGCTGCCATTTTATTGGCTGCTAGGTTTCCTAGTACCTGCAGTGCACCACAGTGGGCCCAGCACCGGGGCTTCTGTTGATGTAGTCCCTGACAGTTCTCACAAACTGGATCAGAGACTGGGTGGTTTCCGGGACTCCATGGTCTGGCCACACCGTATAGTGAAAGTGGCGGATGAGTCTGTGTGCATCAAGCTGTTCCTCCTGTAAGAGCAGAGAGCAGGATAAAACAGGAACTGTCCAATGCAAACCTTCAAACTTGGCAACTGAGCCATGGAGCAGTTCCTATGGGCTGAAACTACAAGAGAAGAACCAGCAAAAGTGGGGTTCTTCACAGATCTCGTTCATCTCCCCAAGCTCGGTTGTTAAATGAAGTCAAGCAAGCTAACATACACTGCATATCTTAAACTCCCGGATGGTCCACTCAGGCAGGACGGACTCTGAGAGCATCTGCAGGATGAGGTCCCCATAGTAGAGGGAATCCTGGTCCGCTGGCCAGTAATGGTCACACTTTACCTAGAACAGGACAGACAGAAAAAATGTGAGTCAGGAAAAGTGACTCCTTTGTGAACCTGAGGTTTCCCTCCTCTAAATGTCTTCCTGAGTTAGTTAGGAATCTGGGATCGGCTGCTAAAGCAATTTGACCATCTACTTTATATTTATTAACCTTCTCATGGCCAGTGCTGAAGCTGAGGTGCTGCTCCAAGTGAAGAGGAGAGCCTGTACAAGGAGCACCCCTGACTCCAACCTTTGGGTTCACTCATTTTTTAGGCCCAGTGATATACGGCTTGAGTTTTTTTTGTTTTCTTTTTTCCCTCAGCATTTCAGTTCCACTAGCAGGTAAACTGTGGTTCACAATTCATTGTTCTTTCTAAAGAAAATCTAGTTGGGTAGAGGAAGGCACTGTCTTCCTGGCCCTTCTTTGTTCATATTTTTATGTCACTGTCCTAACGTGGGCCATGTGCCAAGAGATCTTTGAGAAGTTAGAACGTTTAGCTAAGCTCACCTTTACATGTATACAGACAAGGGGAAGAGGATTGTAAGCATATATTTACTTAGCGCAGATACTGGGCACTTTATACGTAATCTCTCTTTTAATCCTCAATATTTTAATCCTCAAAATAACCATATAAAGTAGATGATAAGCGCACTACAAGGGCGTTTGGTTGATTTGTCTGGATTATTATTTTACTTTGTGTCTGCCAACACAGTCTACAACCCACTTCTCCTTTCCTGGGATGAGGGGCAGGTCCAGTGACTCTGGCAGGGTCTCTCCCCCAGCCATACACTGAAGAATGGAGTAGCCAAGTGGCCAGGTAATTTTTGGTGTCATGGGCACTGCCAATAAACCCAGTCCTCAAATGGAAACAGCTTTGACTGGAACTTCAGACCCAGAATCAGGCATCACTTGGGTTTACTATTAGAGTCTTTTGAACAGAGTGGCATAAGTCACTAACAATGTTCTCACATGATCCCTACTTGGTTTTGCGGGGTTTCACTTTGATGATGGGGTAGAATTCTATCCAGGTGGCAGAAAGCAAAGCTTGGATGTCAGGAAGGCTGTTTACTCACTCGGCCCTTCTCAACACACTGGGTCACCATGACGATGTTGTGAACGTTTTGTTCCCACACCATTTTCCAGAAGTCATCCTTGGTGCCAGGAAGCGGTCCCTGAGTGACAATGTATTCTCTTCTGAAGTTGTTGCCCTGCAATGAATTTACAATATGGAGAGTCAGAAACAATGGGCCTCTTCAGAACTATAAACAAAGAGTTCTTCAGATTAGATGATAGGGAGGTCTCTGCCAAGTCTCTGACTTCAGAAAAAGATACTAACACAAGTGTCAAGGCTTGGGAGCAGGAAGGACAAAGGTCAGAACATTAAACTAGTGTTAAGAGCCACATTCCCTTTTACTTGCCTGGGTCTATTCTGAAAGCAAATGGGGGACTCAGGCAATGATCTAGAAAACAAATTTACAAGAAAAAAACAAACAACCCCATCAAAAAGTGGGCAGAGGACATGAACAGACACTTCTCAAAAGAAGACATTTATGCAGCCAAAAAACACATGAAGAAATGCTCATCATCACTGGCCATCAGAGAAATGCAAATCAAAACCACAGTGAGATACCATCTCACACCAGTTAGAATGGCCATCATTAAAAAATCAGGAAACAATAGGTGCTGGAGAGGATGTGGAGAAATAGGAACACTTTTACACTGTTGGTGGGACTGTAAACTAGTTCAACCATTGTGGAAGTCAGTGTGGCGATTCCTCAGGGATCTCGAACTAGAAATACCATTTGACCCAGCCATCCCATTACTGGGTATATACCCAAAGGACTATAAATCATGCTGCTATAAAGACACATGCACACGTATGTTTATTGCAGCACTATTCACAATAGCAAAGAGTTGGAACCAACCCAAATGTCCAACAACGATAGACTGGATTAAGAAAATGTGGCACATATACACCATGGAATACTATGCAGCCATAAAAAATGATGAGTTCATGTCCTTTGTAGGGACATGGATGAAACTGGAAAACATCATTCTCAGTAAACTATCGCAAGGACAAAAAACCAAACACCGCATGTTCTCACTCATAGGTGGGAATTGAACAATGAGAACTCATGGACACAGGAAGGGGAACATCACACTCCGGGGACTGTTGTGGGGTGGGGGGAGGGGGGAGGGACAGCATTAGGAGATACACCTAATGCTAAATGACGAGTTAATGGGTGCAGGAAATCAACATGGCACATGGATACATATGTAACAAACCTGCACATTGTGCACATGTACCCTAAAACCCTAAAGTATAATAAAAAAAAAAAAAAAAAACACTTCACCCTCAATTATATGTGTGTGTTGAGGGGTATTTGTGTAGACTGTTTGAGGGACTGATCAGGCTCTTTCCCTATTTAATGTAGAAGAATGTTAGTCATTTTGGATAATCAATGTCAGAATAATTTGGTAAGATATGTCATCCACAGGAAGCATCACGGAAGAGAAACCACTGTTGACTGAGCATCTACCATCTAATGTGTTGCGGGTCAGGGCTTATTTAATCCAAACCACAGTCCAAGAGCGGGATATTTTCATCTACTCCTTCTGCACTCCAGCAATGACAGCAATTCCTTGTCAATTCTAGTCGAAGTTCTTTCTCTTTGTCTTTCCTCAGGGTCTCCACATTATGTCACCTCTGCCATCGCCACCGCCGCCCACCCAAACACTGCCTCTCATCTGACCAATCCTTACTTATCCTCAGCATGGTCCCTGCTTGGCTGAGACTTTTATCTTTCTCTCTGCTGGGGAATATTCTCCTCCAAGATGCCCCACGGCAATCTCTAGCCTCTCGCTACTGAGTGCGGTTCTCAGACCAGCAGCGCTGAAATCACCAAGAGGCTTGTCAGAAATGCAGACTCCGCCGGGCGCAGTGGCTCACGCCTGTAATCCCAGCACTTTGGGAGGCCGAGGCGGGCGGATCATGAGGTCAGCAGATTGAGACCATCCTGGCTAACACGGTGAAACCCCATCTCTACTAAAAATACAAAAAATATTAGCCGGGCATAGTGGCAGGCGCCTGTAGTCTCAGCTACTCAGGAGGCTGAGGCAGGAGAATGGCGTGAACCCCGGGGACGGAGCTTGCAGTGAGCAGAGATCGCGCCACTGCACTCCAGCCTGGGTGACACAGCGAGACCATCTCAAAAAAAGAAAAAAATACACAGACTCCCAGGCCCTGCCTCAGCCCTGCTGGATCAGAATCTGCCTTTTCACAAGATCCTCAGATGACGCAGACATCTTTCAACGTAGGAGAGGCACTGCTGTGGCAGGTTTCCCATGCCATTGCCTTTTCTTGCCTCAACTCTTCTGAGAGTTCCTTTAGGGTCAGGATTCCATCTTATCCCATGCCTGTAAACAGCTCAGTTAGCACTTAATTTCTAAGTGTTTATTGAGTGAATGGATGGTTGCTTGAGGTAAATATTATTATCCTCAGTTTTTCGAAAAGAAAATGGAGGCCCAAAAAGGTGACATAATGTGCCGAAGGTCACAGAGTCAACAAGGGGCAGAAGTGGGATTCAAACCTAGACTTGTTTGACCTGAAAGCTTTTTCCACTGCAGTATGCCATAGGAAGGTGGCAAGATGCTAACCAAAACCAGAGCCCAAAGATTTGATATAACCTTTGAGTTGTGTCTGTGGTTGTGAAGATTTCAAATAACATGGGATCAGCTTCTCTAGTTAGGCAGCTTTAGCAGGGGAGGTCCATCTCCCTTAGGAAGCTCTCATCTTGGTTAAGGACTGCAGAGAGTAGATGACCTATGAAAATGCATCCTGGGCTCATTATAATTTCATCTGACTATAGCCATTGTGAAAAATGTGGCGTAGCAGGAACTAAATTGGATACCCCATTTTTTTATGGCATTTGGACATGCTCTTCTGAAATTTACAGGTGTTTCCAGACCTAAGAATAACGGGAACATGGAGGAGTGGCATCTCCAGTGTAGCCACCCACCAAAACCTCATCGCGAACACTGTGGCCTAGTGGGTCACTTACAGGGATGTAGCTGGCATTGATGTAGTCAGAGCACGGATCATCATCTACATTGGAGAGCTTCACTCGCGTGGCATCATCTGGAAGGAGAGATTTGCTGCTGAGTCTTGGAGTGATTTTTCTACAGTTTATGTGACGTGTGTGATGTGCCTTAGCTCTGATCCCCACAACAGCCCCAGATGGGAAGTGATCTTATCTCCATTTTGCAAATGAGGCTCAGACAGGATAACTAACTTGCCCCACGTTGCATAGGTGGCCTATAACCAGTCAGACACAGGAGACAACATGAAGCCCCATCTGTGCTTCCCTTTCTAACATCACATTTGCCTGATGGAGTGGCCAGCTCCCTTTCACTGCTGGAATGAATACGATCCAGAAAACCTACCTTCTATTGCTTTACCTAATGGGGTAAGGAAATTTAAGTAGAAATTGCTAACTGAAGGCTTTGCTAAGCAAACCCAGGTCTGCTTGATGTCAGAGCCCTTGCTGTTAACCCCATTTACTGCTTAGCCTCCAAAGAGAAGCAGTAGGATCACATGGGGAAATGTCAACAGCATAAGAGGACTTTCATAGTCAGAATTTAAACTGGCTATTATCCCTCTGGAGGGAAGTGCAGGAATATACAAGCTATTTCTTATTAAAGGCATTCAGAGCTTGAGATTGTCCATATCGAGCTACATTATATTTCTTTAGCCTCATTTCAGTTTTGGAGAAAAATGCAGAAATGGCTAGAGGAAGACAGTATTACAAATTTTGACACAAAACTTACAGGGCAATATATTGTTGTATCGATTCTTCCCTCTATTCTCCGGCAAGAGTGCAATGTCACATGACTGGTTTCGGCCCACGTCTTTTAACTCCTGTTAGGTCAAACAGAAGTTTGTAAGTGGAGAATATGAAATAGAATAAAGCAAATCATACAGTCCTGGAGATACATAATAATATGAAAATATATACACTAGCTATTGTTTATGAATGCCTAGTATTCAACATGCATTAGCTCTGATCCCCACAACAGCCCCACAAGGGAGGTGTTCTCACTGTTATACAGGTGAGGCTCAGACAGGATAACTGATGTGCCCCAGGTCACCCAAGTGGCAAACCTGAGAATCAAATCCAAAAGCTACATGCTTTTTGCGAAACCACAGCATCTTCCAGCCAAGCAAATGGCCAGGCTGAATATCTGACAGCATTATGTCTGCATTTGAGATTTGTTCATTCTTCCTTACTATCTGATCCAGGTAGTCCTTGGTTTGCTGTGTTATTCTGGAGCTCAAGCTGGCCTCTAAGATTAGATGGTATATTCTATTCAGGGCGTAGTTAGGCATAGAAGAGTGCTCAGCTGAGATTCTAAGCAGCCTCCTAACTTCCAAGCTCAATCAGCCTATGATTACACAGTAAACATTAGGAAGGAAATTCTGCTAAGAACTAGGGATGCTGAAGCTTCATTCTGCCTGAGTTGTACCTCGTATTCCTTGGATAGAAGGTAGTTGGAGTCAGCCTGTAGCTTCATGAAATGCCCTTCAAACTGATTTATTTTTATTGGACTGTAATTAAAAATGAAACAAAAAGAAAAGAGAGTTACTGCAGAAAAGGGAAAGTGCCATAACTATTCTGACTCATATTTCAAAGGCAGATAATGTAGTAATTAATGTGTTCTCTCTCTTACCAAGAAGTTTTCCGGTTACTGTGAAGGGAAGCCAAAAGAAGACTTTGTTAGCAAATTTCACATAATACCATCTTTCAACAAATTATATGAAGGCAAATGTGGTGCTTACCCTTTCTGGCCTAGGTTTAAGTGGACAGATAATGGTCGATCCCTACGAATGCTCAGACGGGCAGAGGGTCTTTCTCGACCATGGCTGAAACATAAGGGAGATAACTTTTATTCTGATTACGATACTTGGCTTGAACACATTTTTCCATTTATGGTAAGGCTGTGGATGTTTGTGCAAATATGGATTTTTCAGTATTCATATAGATTTGCACTCAGCCAACATCTCTGAGGGAGGGAAAGGAAAGAGAATAAAGTAGATCATTCCCACCCAGAAACGGATCTCTGCAAAAACTGGAGATTTGTCTCCTGGTTTTTGGCTACAGGTTATAATCACTTCCCACATTCTCAATAAAACTTTGCTTAAAAAAAATCCAGTAAATTTCAGATGCCAGACACGACTTCAATAAAGAGGAACATGTGCCAAATTAAGAAAAAAAAATTCACTAAGAGAAGAAGGCACGACACTGGGGCCACATGCTATTTGGTTCTTTTTGGTCCCTTCTTAAATTAGGATGGCAGATATGAACTACAAAATGGTGATGTCAACCACACTTTTCAGGATATTTCAGAAAAGCACTTGGGCATGCAATTCGCAAACATCTTTGTCTTCATGAGGATATGAACCACACACAAATATTTTTTTCCTGTGCAAAAGGAGTCACTTCATCTTTAAATAAAGCTATAGATGGCCCCTCAGTCCTTTGTTAAGGGCTGAATTCATCAATGGGATATAAAAGAGCTGAGAAAAGTGAGTCATGGCTTTAGAGTTTGACTTGTTTTTATTGAGAAAACAGTGACCATTTAACCTGGAAAAATTAAATTATTTTCCCTGCTCAGTTTTCAGCCTAAAGGGAATTTTCAGTTGCATTTTTAAAGTTGTGGGTCCAATCACCAAAAGGATCTTTGTACTTACCTCACTTTCTGTCTGCAGATCAATAAGGCAACAACAGCCACTAGCATGCCAATTAAAAACAGACCAGCACTCACACCTTCAATAGCTCCAAACAAGGGCTCTACAATAATCCAGATAGAAACAACAAATGCAGGTGGGAAAATTAGTGCTAGGGAACCAGTAAGAAAGCTATTGAAGCCATATCTCCCAAGTAATGTTATTACAAATAGAATTCAAGTGATGCCCATGATGAGGCATTTACTTTCCAAAGGCTAGGAGTATGCACCTAAGAAGATGAAAGGCTGGCTCCCACCCTGTAGCAGTGAGGCCAGGTGTCACTGTATACTTTTGAAGTTAATGGTGTATAGCTTATAGAGGAATTTTGGACTTTGCACTTGTATATAAAGCTTGGGGCACCTAAGATAAAGGCCGTAAGTTTGCCACCAAGATAAAAATGCAATTTCATTTATATGAAACATGTTACACAGCATCTGGGGCTTTGGAAAATCCAGTGGATTGCTTGGAGCTATTTCAAGAAGTCTTATTTTTATTATCTGGTATGGTACCGCTACTGGGAGTTTATGAAGAGGTAAGAGTGGCCTCATTTTTAAAATAGCTTTATTGAAACATCATTCACATAGCATGCAACTCACCCATCTAAATTGTACAATTCAATGGTCTTTAGTATAGTCAGAGTTTTGCAAATGTCACTACAATCAATTTTAAAACATTTTCATCACCCTCAAAAGAAACCGCATACCTATTAGCAGTCAGTCCCATTCCTCCCTCCCCGCGATCCCTGGCAACCACTGATCTACTTTCTGTGTCTGTGGATTTGCCTATTCTGGACGTTTCATAGAAATGAAATCATAAATCTATGATCTTTTGTGACTGGCTCCTTTCACTTAGCATAACATTTTCAAGGTTCATCCATATTATAGTATATACCAAGATTTCATTCCTTTTTACGGTTGAATAATAGTCCATTGTATGGATATATCACATTTTGTTTATCCACTGATGGACATTTAAATTGCTTCTACTTTTTGGCGATTATGAATAATGCAGCTATGAACATTCATGTACAAGTTTCTATGTGGACATATGTTTTCATTTCTCCTGGGTATATACTGAGGAGTGAAATTGCTGGGTCGTATGGTAACTCTAGGTTTAATATTTCTATAAACTGTTTGTCAAAGCAGTGACACCATTTTACATTCTCATAAGCAGTGTATGGAAGGTTCTGATTTCTTCATATCCTCACTAACTCTTGTTACTGTCTTTTTGATTATAGCCATGCTACTGGGTGTGAAGTGGTATCTTCTTGTGATTTTGATTTGCATTTCCCTAATGACTAATGATGTTGAGCATCTTTTCGTGTGCTTATTAGTCAACTGTACATCTTCTTTGGAGAAATGTCTATTCAGAGCCTTTGCCCATTTAAATATTGTGTAATTTGGCTGGGCACGGTGGCTCATGCCTGTAATCCCAGCATTTTGGGAGGCCGAGGCAGGCAGATCACGAGGCCAGGAGTTCGAGACCAGCCTGGCCAACATGGTGAAACCTTGTCTCTACTAAAAATACAAAAATTAGCCGGGTGTGGTGGCGCATGCCTGTAGTCCCAGCTACTGGGGAGGCTGAGGCAGGAGAATTGCTTGAACCTGGGAGGTGGAGGTTGCAGTGAGCCAAGGTGGCATCACCGCACTACAGCCTGGGTGACAGAGCAAGACTCCGTCTTGAAAAAATATATATCTATATGGCCTGGCGCGGTGGCTCATGCCTGTAATCCCAGCACTTTGGGAGGCCGAGACAGGCGGATCATGAGGTCAGGAGATTGAGAACATCCTGGCTAACACAGTGAAACCCCGTCTCTACTAAAAATACAAAAAATTAGCCGGGCGTGGTGGCGGGCGCCTGTAGTCCCTGCTACTTAGGAGGCTGAGGCAGGAGAATGGCATGAACCCGGGAGGTGGAGCTTACAGCGAGCTGAGATCACACCACTGCACGCCAGCCTGGGCAACACAGCAAGACTCTGTCTCAAAAAAAATAAAAAATAAATAAATAAATAAATATATATATTATGCTATATGTATAGTATAATCTGTGTTTTTATTATTAAATTGTGAGGTAAGAGTTCTTTATATGCTAGATACTCAGCCCTTATCAGATATGTGATTTGGAAAATAAATATTTTCTCCCTATTCTGTAGGTTGTCTTTTTACTTTGTTGATAGTGTCCTTTAAAGCACAAGTTTTTAATTTTGATTAAATCCAAAGTATCCATTTTTTCTTTTGTAGCTTATGCTTTTGGTGTCATATCTAAAAAGCTATTTGCTAATCCAAGGTTACAAAGATTTACACCTATGTTTTCTTGTAAAAGTGTTACTGTGTTATCCCTTAAATTTAGGTCTACGAAGTGGCCCATTTTTGAAGTTGTATTTTAAGACCTTAGATTTGTTTGTTCCATGTTGCTTTTCAAGACTCATCAAATCAACACAATCATCTTTCCTTGAATGTGGTTAATATCCTTTTTTGAATATACATTTACTGTCTTCCTGTACTAGACTACATGCAATTTTTGTCATGTAACAATATTTCAAAGAGGAAAGAATTGTGTTTACAAAGTCCCTACATTAAATTATAAGTAAAGACATCTAAATCCTCTTAACTGTGTTCTCATCCCCCTTTGGCTTGAAATTGGGAGATTATCCCTATATTTGGCATAAATAGATTGGAATGTTTGTGAGGCTGAGTCATCTTTTGTCATGCAGCACAAGAGACAGTTTTAGCTGTAAAGAACTTCGCAGACCCAGAGATCAAGCACTGCAGAACACGGGTTACAGGAAAAGGCTACACAGACGATGGTGTTGAGAAAGAAGGTGATGAAATGATGCTATTCTCAGCCTGGTGGAAGTATTCAGAGACAGGGCAGTGCAGAAGTTGTACACTTGGGCAGAAAGTGCCAGACTTTCAGCTGCACCATCTTGGGCAAATTACTTAATCTCTTGGTGCCTCATGTCCTCATCTTTAAAATGGGGATGATAATAGCATCTACCTCAAAAGACTGTCATGAGAATTGGACAAGTTATTCCATGTAAAATGCTTAAAACTGTGTCTCCATAGAGAAGGTCAACAGTAAATACTAGCCACTATTATTACTCAGGCTTTCCCTCTAACACACTAGAGAAGTCTCTTTCAGAAATTGTTATGTATAGTCTTTTATATTAATGGTTTTTAATACTACAAAGTCAACACATAATAAGCAAAAGGAAGAAAAATCACCTGTAGTTCCATTACTTTGAGATACGCATCATTAATACTTTGGTGTTTTTTCTTTTAGTCTTTTTTTCCTGAGCATTTCTGTGTGTATGCATATATACATTCTCACTTTTAACTGAAAGCCTTTTGTAGTAACTTATATTTTGGCCTGTGAAAACTCTTGATTTTAATGGTTTTCATTCACTATTTAGAAAATAATTCATTTTTAATAGAAAAAAATACTATACTTCCACCTTCTTTTTAGATTAACCCCCTTTCAATCCATTCTTCTAGAGAAGTTGTACAATCCCTTCGATCCACATCAATTTTTGGTCACAAAAAGATTAAGTTCCAAATGAAAATAAATGTTCCCCCCACCATCAGCCACTATCTCCCCATTAGAGGCTCTTGTAGGTGACATGGCAGTTGGTAGAACATGATGTAAAGGTTAGCCTTACCTGATTCAGTAGTGATGGGTAAAGAAAAAAATGTATCTGAATAGAGTGGCTTTGTGAATTCCTTCAGGTCCTCATCAAAGAGCTGTGTAAAAGCTCGAATGCTGATTCTGAAAAGAAAACCAATTTATTTAAATATAAATTAGTTGTTGAACACAGTAGCTGAAAAATGTGTTCAAGGAGAAATAGGGCGGGTTCCTGGTCAGTGTGTAGCAGGGTAGAATGTGAGTTATGGAATCAGATAGACCCGGGTTCATGCATTCATTCATCAATTTATTCATAAATATTTATTGAGCCCCTGCCACACGCCAATCACTGTTCTAGGAGCTGGGACTTTGCAAGGAACACAACAAAGTCCCTGCCATTCCAGAGGTTACATTCTCATGGAGGAAGTCAGACAATAGACACACAAATATAATAAATCAGATGAGATTTGTGCTATGAAAAAGAAAAGAGCAGGGTAAGGAAGATGGAGAGCAATGGGAATAAAGCATGTGGGACTGCTTTATTCAGAATGGTAGTGATGAAGGCAGTGAGTGAGAAGTGTTGGATATATCGAAGGAAGAACTAGAAGATTTGCTGATGAATGTAGAGTATGGATGATTCCACATGTTCTGGCTGGGGAACAACTGGAAGAATGGAGGTGTCATCTACTAACAGGAGGGAAAACTATGGAGAAGTAGACTGGGGGGTTTGAGAAGATCCAGACAGATCAGTTGTGGAGGAAGTAATTCTGAGATGCCCATTAGCGAAGTCAAGTGGCCCAAATATCAATATTATTGTTGTTGTTGTTATTTTAACTTACATATCTCATCTTTTGGCACTATTTTCTAAAGGTCATTTTATCTAAAAATATTCCAATATCATATTTATTGTCAACAGGAAATATTTGTTAAAGGCCTTTATAAATCGCTGAAGTTAAAAAGAGATGTATGGTCACTAGTCTTGGAAACTTGAAAGACAAAATATAAAGGAATCAGGCAAATAGCAAAATAAGAAAGCATATATACAATGGCAAATGAGGAATGGTAGAATATGGAGGAAACAGTATGTGTGGGCATAGGAGGTAAGGTGGCTGGGAGCAGAGAGCTCAATGAAGAGACTGCTGAGATAGTCAGGCCAACGACACAGGGCCCTGGCCTGGAGCCCTGGCAATGAGAATGGAAAGAAGACTGAAAGGCACTGAGAGGAGGAACTAGGTGGGGCCCAGACTGAAGAGAAGCAGGGAGGAATCAAGGATGGCCTAAGACTTGAGCTCATGTCACTCAAGAGAACAATGGGATCATTGATAGAAATAAGGAGAGGTTGGGCGCGGTGGCTCACGCCTGTAATCCCAGCACTTTGGGAGGCCGAGGCAGGCGGATCACCTGAGGTCAGGAGTTCGAGACCAGCCTGGCCAACATGGCAAAACCCCATCTCTGCTAAAAATACAAAAATTAGCCGGGCTTGATGGTGGGCACCTGTAATCCTGGCTACTTGGGAGGCTGAGGCAGGAGAATCACTTGAACATGGGAGGTGGAGGCTGCAGTGAGCCAAGATCATGCCACTGCACTCCAGCCTGGGTGACAAAGCAGGACTCCATCTCAAAAAAAAAAAATTGACAGACTGGTGAAGAAGGAGGATACGCTTTGCTTGGGATATACTCGATTTAGAGGGACAGTGAGGCATTGATTTAGAACTATCCAGCTGACACTGGAGTTATTCCAGTCACCTGAGCAGGAGAGTTGCTGAGGTGGCTGTCCACGTGTCCATGTGGGATAGTGCCTGAAAATCAGCTGGTCGTAAATTCAATAAACAAGTAAGATGCAGCTACAAACACACAGATTTGTAACCTCTGCTTGAATGAGAAGCCTGTGATCCCTCTCATAGGACCTAAGTTTTGTGCTCGCTGCATAAGTCTGCCCAGTCTGGAGAGCTGCACTCAATTTCTGGGGGCATATTTTAGGATGAATTAGAGATCATTTGAGGTGACTGACCTGACAATGATACAGAAGACTTCAAGGGACATAATATAGTTAGCTTCAGATTTAAGGAAGGCTGCCATGTAGAAGAGGAAAACAACATGATTATTTTTCTTCTTGAAGGAAGAATTAGGCTCTGTAGGCTGAATTTATAAGGAAGGAGGAGTTTAGGAACATTAAGCTGTTTTCTAACATTAGAATATGAGCTGCCTCCTAGGTTGAGAGCTCCCAGTCACTGGGGGTTGGAGGATGGGAGTGGGTTTCAAGTAGAGGCTGGAGGAGAAGCAGTCCCAGGGAAGCTGGAGGAGGGCATCGCTGCACTAAGTTAAAGATTGGCTTGGGTGACTTCTTGAGTCCCTCCTATTGTGAAGATTCTCTAGTTGAACTGATGGAGTATTAGGCTTGGTTTATATGGGAAAACTTTTGCTAGTGTTAATTTCAATTCTATGAAAGTGACAAGAAATACTCTTTTTTTTTTTAAATCTATATTTCTTGAACCCAAAGGTATCTGGGCATGTCCTGTGATAATGCTGAAGCAGTACTAGGCCAGGGCAAATTGTTCTGACCCTGCTCCCCCTTCTTCTAACTCATGCCCAGATCCCAGTGTAATCCTGTAAAATGAACATCAAGATGATAATGATAAATCACATCTATAACTTCCATCTCCAAAAGATCCATTCCAAGTCAAAAGGTGTTCTTCCAGGAATAACAGCCTGTTAATGGAAGTATATTGAGAAAGGTCCACAAAGGGAAACAAGCAGTCACCACACATTAAAGGGGAAGGTGAGGAGTTGGTGTGTTTTGCTAATTTTGGAAGGCAGCTATGCTAACCACTATAATACCAGTACCTTGGCAAATGTGTTGCTAATTTATTATATATTTGGAAATTCAGTGTCTCTCTGATAAGAGTTTCTTATTTATAAGTGTGGAAAGACTTTTTTTCTTTTTCTTTCTTTTCTTTTTTCTTTTTTTTTTTTTGAGACAGGATCTTACTCTGTCACCAGGTTGGAGTGCACACTGCAACCTCCACCTCCCGAGCTCAAGTGATCCTCCAACCCCAGCCTCCTGAGTAGCTGGGATTGCAAGTGCACACTACCATGGCCAGCTAATTTTTGTATTTTTATTACAGATGGGGCTTTGCCATGTTGTCCAGGCTGGTCTTGAACTCCTGGGCTCAAGCTATCTGCCTGTCTTGGCCTCCCAAAGTGCTGGGATTACAAGTGTGAGCCATCGCGCCCAGCCATAAGGACTTTTTCAAACATGTTTCTGTTTGATCATGTTCAACCTCTCCAATATAATAAAGAAGTTTATTATATTACTTCAGAGGTTTGGAACCTGAAGCTAGGAGAGAGTCCATGTCTTCTCGAAGATCACACAGAAAGATGATGAATGAAAACTGAACTTCATATTTCTGGCTCCTAGTGCACATCTCTTTTCTTATTTCCTCATGGCTTAATTTTTGGTTAAAAGCAATGACTTCTGGCTGGGCCCAGTGGCTCATGCCTGTAATTCCAGCAATTTGGGAGGCCAGGGCAGGCAGATCACATGAGGCCAAGAATTTGAGGCCAGCCTGGCCAACATGGTAAAACCCCATCTCTATTGAAAATACAAAAATTAGCCAGGCCCATGGTGATGTGTGCCTGTAGTCCCAGCTACTTGGGAGGCTGAGGCATGAGAATCGCTTGAATCCAAAAAGTGGAGGTTGCAGTGAGCTGAGATCATGCCACTGCACTCCAGCCTGGGCAACACAGCAAGACTCTCTCTCTCTCACACACAGACACACACACACATACATACACACACATACACACACAGGCCATGACTTTTGTAGGAAGGATGAAAAAAGCCTGGGCTAGGAACAAGAGGATCTGAAGTCTAGTTCTCCCTCTTACTCCATTGCTGGCTACTTGAATGGTCCCTAAAGTTCTTTATGCCTCATCTGTAAAATAAAAGCATTGGCTGTAACAACCTTGACATGGTCTGCTCTGAAATCACAAGTGTAAACACAAAGTACTGAATGGATGCAGATAAAAAGGACCTTTAGGAAGGAGATAATTACCTAGTATAGGTTCAGCTTAAAATTAATGGGTTATCGGCCGGGCGCGGTGGCTCACGCTTGTAATCCCAGCACTTTGGGAGGCCGAGGCGGGCGGATCACGAGGTCAGGAGATCGAGACCACGGTGAAACCCCGTCTCTACTAAAAAAATACAAAAAAATTAGCCGGGCGTGGTGGCGGGCGCCTGTAGTCCCAGCTACTCGGAGAGGCTGAGGCAGGAGAATGGCGTGAACCCGGGAGGCGGAGCTTGCAGTGAGCCGAGATTGCGCCACTGCACTCCAGCCTGGGCGACAGAGCGAGACTCCGTCTCAAAAAAAAAAAAAAAAAAAAAAAAAAAAAAAAAAAAAAAAAAATTAATGGGTTATCAGGCACTCTTCCCTTAAAACTTTTCCAAAAATGAATATCACAACTACTTTCCCCAGCCCAGCACTTAGCACCCACCCACAGTCCTCTCTCGTCCTATCATCCCAGTCTACTCCTTTTTATTCACCCTCTGTTTGAAACTGGACTGTTTGTTCTTCTCTAAACAATTTGTGTATTTAAAACTCCACACTTTGACTCCCACTATTCCTTCCACATTAAATCTCCTTCGGTCCCTATCTGGGTATTTCTAAATCCTTTCCTGTGTTTTAATACATCCTTTGAGAAGCCTTCTGAACCTTCACAGAATTTATTTTCCTTTATTCCTTACGTCCTTCAACATTTCGGCCTCTATTTTGCAGATGTGGCTTCTTTCTGTCTCCACACTGTAAGCTTCTTGAAGGCACTGGTTCCACCTTATTTATCTATCACCCAACAACACGTATTGCCAAAGAAGGCAATAACATATGTGCTGAATATATTATAGAAAGATAATTATGAATATGACACAATAACAAGACATTATTTTTAATGAACAAATATCTGATAGATTTTTTTTCCACTTTAAATGTGTCCAGAATCAGAATTCTATAGCAGAAAGTTAGAGATCATGTGGTTCAATTTCCTTCCTTTGAAGAGAACGAGGTCAGGAGAAGCTGACCACCTTACTATGGTCACACTGCTCTTCTATTTAGAATAAAAACAAAACCAGACCAGCACTTTCCTAACCTTCCAACTCTCTCACCATAATGATCTGCCCTTTCTCTTTCCATATGGAACAATGGAATAATACATGTGAATCATAGGAACCCAACAATGAATGAAACACATTATATCTGTTGACATAATAAACTTGCATATCAGCTAAACCTAGCATTTCCCATTTCTCAATCCTAATTATTCTTTTTCCGTGCTATTTCCTGTCCACCTATTCCCTTTGGAAAAAAGGATGCCTAACAACAAGGAGGGTCACTGTGGTGATGATTGTCTTGAGACAGGCAGAATTCTGACTGGACTGAGTTCAGCAGCCACCACACAAGAGGCTGATGTGCATGTGGTTTTCTGATGTGCTTTGGGAGACGACACCTCCTCTCATCAAGCATTATCTGTCTGGCATGCTTTTAACAATACTGAAGTAAACATATATATATTGGAGAAATATAGGAAAGGTGTGTTCTGAAAGACAAATATGTACACAGAGATGATGACGCCATAACACCAATGTGTGACTTCCTTAGAGCATCTTGGCTCATTCCCGTATTTGTTCATAAGCATTTCACAAGCACATCTTTTGTGCCAGGAACTTGCCATATTGTTTTGTAACCAATGATACATCTGTCTCCCATGTTGGACTGTGAGTTCTTGCAGTCTAGTGAAGACGGCAGGTAATTTGATAAAGGGTTAAAAGCCACTATAAATGTAGGATTAGAGGAATGTAGGGAGACAGTGATGTGGACGTGGACATGGAGCTGATGGAGCACCCAACTGCCCAGCTGCGGGTTGACAGGATAGTGTGGGTGGTTGAGGGTTGAGCTGGCTTTTGAAGTGTGTGGAGAATTCACCAGCCAGATAAGAGCGGAAAGCATCTGAGAGTGAAAAGATTATGCAAAGGCTCAGGGGTATAAAAGAACCATGTCACATTCAGGAACTCTGAGGAGTGAGGAGTAGCAAGAGAACAGTGGGTACTTGGAGCAAATATGGTTGGAGACAAGGCTGGTGAGGCAGGCAGGAAAAAGCAGGGCTTAGTATGCCCTGTGCTGGAATCTGCTCTTGCTCTGGTAAGTGAATGGGAACTATGGGAAAACCTTAATATAGAAGGCACATGACTAGGTTTGATCTGTCACATACTCAGGACTACTACTTAGGACAACCTTATGGAGCTTTGCAGGTGAGGAAGATGAGGATTAGAGAATTGAAACGCTGCTTACACAGTTAAAAAGTGGCAGAGCTGGAACTCAAATGCAGGGGCTCTTCCAAAGACCTCCGCAGCTACTATGGGTGCTGGGAGATTGGTGGGCTCTGGTCCAGACACAAATTTTTTATAGCTTCTTACTCTCTTTGAAATTTAGTAATGAGTTATCTTCACCCCTTCCCTTTCCATAAGTAAATAAACTAAATCAGCCTCAATTTTCCAACTCAAAAAGAAAATAGCCCTTAGGTGACTTTTGCTCGAGTTTCTTTGAGCCCAGGTAACCAAGGAGCTGAGGAATCTCTTGAATCTTTTTTTTTTCTTTTTTGTTTTTTAGATGGAGTCTTGCTCTGTCACCCAGGCTGATCTCAGCTCACTGCAACCTCCACCTCCAGGGTTCAAGCAATTCTCCTGCCTCAGCTTCCCGAGTAGCTGGGATTACAGGTGTGCACCACCATGCCTGGCTAACTTTTGTGTTTTTAGTAGAGATGGAGTTTTACCATGTTGGCCAGGCTAGTCTCGAACTCCTGACCTCAAGTGATTCGCCCACCTCGGCTTCCCAAAGTGCTGGGATCACAGGCGTGAGCCTCCACGCCCGGCCGCATCTCTTGATTCTTATAGGAACTGATAAATCCTGGTTTTCGGATCTTTTATGTTTCTCCCTTGTTCTTCTGAAATCTCGTTTCCTTTAGGTAGGCTCATATGGTCTCTTTTTGAAGTAAGTATGACTAAAAAATTTGTGTGTGTTTAATCTGGAGGTGCTGACCTTGCCTGGGAGGTAACAGTAAGTGTCTGGTGAGTCCTGGATAAAGGTAGCTTTACAGAGTTCCTGCCAAAAATGAGTGCTTTGTTTTAGGAAAAACATCTGTCTGACTTTTTTGATGTGAGGGAGGGGCTAAGAACTCTCTCGGGTGTAATGCTGTGTCATAGTCTCCTTTTGGAACTGGCAGGAGAGTTTTTTTCTACTGAGACCTAGGAGTGATACTTCAAATATGTGAGAACCAATAAGACCTCAGCATCAAGAAAGCAGAATGAACGCTGGCCCATGGAAAACCTAATTTCCTGCCATATTGGTTAGGTATCAGCTCTTCCAACACCCAACAGAGAAGGTACATCCTCTGCAGAAGTAATAATCTTGGATGTCAGTAGCTCTATATCCAAGACAGTAGCCTAGGTTCCCTTTCTCTTGAGGATGCTGATTGGGATGCTATGTACTTCTGCTTGTACCTGCTTTCTGAAAACACAGTGCAGAACAACAGCACTGCCAATTCCTAGGGCAGAAGGGCCTAGTGACTGCAGTGATGTTTCCTGGAGCCAAAGCCAAACAGCTGCTCCTTTTCGTTAGTCATCTGCATGGGGAAGAAAGGGTGTTCCCATTCATTCAGGGGCCTTTGCCTTCCAGAGTTCTGTCTGGAGCAAAGAGCGCTTCCATCTTTAGATGCTTTAGAAGGTAAATAAGTGAGTATAATTTCAGTTCACACTATAAGTAGAAGATATAACTTCATATTGTTTTTGGATCTCCCTAAACTCAGTCATTTTATTTGGACATTTTTACAATAATGAGCAAGGTAAAGTATTGGACTCATATTTAAAAAGTTGTAGAAGGGCCGGGCATGGTGGCTCACACCTGTAATCCCAGCACTTTGGGAGGCCGAGGCAGGCAGATCACTTGAGGCCAGGAGTTGGAGACCAGCCTGGCCAACATGGTGAAACCCTGTCTCTACTAAAAATACAAAAATTAGCCAGGTGTGGTGGCATGCACTTGTAATCCCAGCTACTCGGGAGGCTGAGGCAAGAGAATTGCTTGAACCAGGGAGGCGGAGGTTGCAGTGAGCCGAGATGGCACCACTGCACTCCAGTCTGGGCAATAGAGTAAGACTCTGTCTCAAAAAAAAAAAAAAAAAAAAAAAAGTTGTAGAAGAAAGAACAATCTATTAAGAACCTTCAGTTCTTCCCTTAATGAATTGGAGCTTTTGCATAGTGCTGAAGTCCCTTTTGACACATTACCTGCAAGTGGAGGCAGGAATCCAACTTTTATAAATTACCCAGTAAAATGCAGAGTACTCTTGTAATGTAGGTTATTAATCTATGGAAGCTCACATGCATCAGATGCTCAGACAGCTGAGTGCCTAGTAATGTAGCATGTCCCTTCTGGCAAAACAGTGGTAATACATCTAACCTGTAGGCAGTGTGTGGCTTCAGTGGTCCATCACAGAATTTTTGCTGAGTGGGATCGCATTTTCCACCTAGGCTCTCCATCTCTGCTCCAAGCTTAATGTTAAAACTCTTGGAGTTGCTGTTAGGATTTTCGGCACATTTGCTGGCAAAATAATTAGTCTGATACACCCGAATGGAGGCGTTGTGCCTGTATTCCAGGTAGGAAGGGAGAGGGTGCTGCTGTTCTGGCTTCAGCTCATCACTGCCTGGAGGAGAAAACCCACAGTTAAGGACTGCCTTTCTTGTGACTTAGGTGATTTCAGTGATTTTAAATTAGGTTTCTAAGGCTGCCTCCTCATCCACTATCTCTGGCCATTTCCAAAGTACAGATTCTGCAATCTCAAAGAACGATGTGAAATTCTCCTAATAAATTTTAATTCACTTTTTCCAAAATACATAAAAATAAAGTGTGTATATAAAATACAGACACACACATACACACACACAAACACACACACACACAGCATCATTTTCCTAGGAAATAAAATGAGGGTAGCTCATTGCATTAAATGATAGCATGTCTCACAACTCCAGAGTGTTGGACAACTCCCACTGTGAGTGCACCCACTTGATAAACTCTTTATCTTGCCAATAACCATTGTAGTTGAGCTAATAAGGAAACCCCTATGACCTGGGAAATAGGAAAAAGATAAAAGAAATCATGTCTTAGGCCAGAGTAGTCATCCCACAAGGCGCGCTCCACATGCCATGCCCAGTTTGATTATTGCTCTGCGTGTGGATCTGTTATCTTGAGTACAGTTTAATCCCCGTCCAAATTTGGCCCCTTACTCAGAGCACTTCCCAGAACTCTTCCCCTGTGCACCCAGCCTGCTGTGTGTTTTGGCACTGCAAACCAGTTTTGATGTTGGCTGGAGAAAAGCGTAAGTAGAAAGATAAATACTATAGAGATCAGAGACTATTTACAATGAGCTTCAAGAAGTGGTGCAGTGAGGGTTTATCATAGCATCCCGGATTCTTGTTTAATAAAATTTGCTCATAAGTAGGTCTTAGAAATATTTTGTTGGCAGTAGTTAAAAAGAAATGTTGTCTTTAGCATGAGTATGTACACTATCAATGGCATTTATATGAAATGGATTGTTATCTTAGCTAACCTGGAAATCACAGCCCATCTCCATGGACATCAATAATGGGAAGGCTATCTGGCTGGGGAACGCAAGGCTACTTTCTGGGGTGTGACTTTTTTGGTTACTGTCTTATATTCATGTAGCAAAACACTGTCTTCATTGCAGTCTAATTAAGTCTAAAGTCTTTCCACAGTTCACCAATTTATCTTCAATTATGTGGTGTGAGGAAATCTGGGACACACCACTGACCCTTGAAATTATTTAATTAATTGTGCATAACCAGATTTAGTACAATTAAATAAACTGTGAAAACACATAGACTGTTGATACTGTGAGCCTAAAATACCCATTGGCCTAGGAACTGCCTCACAGTTTGTCAGGTTTCAAGTTTCCCCCTTACCCACAAATGGGTCAAAATTATCAGGGATGCCTAAGAAACTCATGCAGCACCTTAAACAGTATAAAAATATATAAGAAAGGTAAACTATATTAATGTCATTCCAGGCACAGGCATCTCTTTTGGAGAAATAACACACAAGACCTCAATGGCAAATACATACATGGACAGGTGTGCCCCAAATACAACACTCTTACAGGTGGTTTGACAAATGCTGATTTAATAAGCTTGAAAGCTCATACTGAGTGGTTGTACGTGATGTTGTGATAACTATTCCCTAGACTTTGTTCTTATCTGTAGGAATTAGGTAGATATTGAATAATTTAGGAGACTAGAGAATGAAACATACTATTCAAAATTCAGTGGAGAAGGGAAGAATGTTTCTCATGAACATCTTTTTCTTCTTTTAAGCTTTTGGTTATTTTTGTGACTTGGTGGGTGGTTTGCAAGTATGATCAGTTGAGGCATTTGAGACAGGGAGGGGTGAAGACGGTTGAGGCATATTAATGTTTAATGGTAGAACAAAAGAGTAGTGAACAAGACTGACCTAGTAATGAAGAGGACTGAATATTACACGCAATGCACTTCCAATAGTGCACGGCACGTAGTAAGGGCTCAATAAATGATGGTTATTGTTATTATCGTTGTGGTTGCTATTATCATTACTCTTCTATTTAATAATTAAACCCAGAGGATAACAGGCTTTACTGCCCAAAGAGCCTTTGAGCAGCTTTTTCTTACATCTCCCTGTATCCAGCAGAGATAGGGGTGAATGATACAAAAATTACATTTTCTACTTAAGTTTCTTGAACTTTGTCACAGAAAGATCTCCCACATGACCTCTGAGAAAGCAATTCTGTGTCTCAGAGTGGAGTTAACTCATGATAACTTACCATCAGCCTCTCTCACCACCACTGTGAAGTATTTCACAGCTCCATTGGTGTCGCTGAACCAGCTGCAGTTGACAGTAAAGTTGATGGAAGATTTGCTAATTAGCACATCCTTTTCATTCACACGAATGTGGGGGGGTGGAGGAGGGGGGCCTGGAAAAAGAGGTGGGGAAGGAACCAAGAGGGGTCACAGCTCTGCTTTCACAGCATAAACAACAGTTAGTGAAATGAAGGATTCTGCTCTCCTGCATCAGACTGTGTGTGTGTGAGCGTGTGCCTGTGTTTAATGCTGTAATCAAGAAAGTCTCCCCCTCTCCTGAAGGAAAACAGGCACAGGAAGTGATTTGCCAGTGGCACATTAAGCATAATGAAAGAGGTAGCTCTTCAGCAGAATTTCCTGAAGTTGTAGCTTCAAATTGCTTAAGAGCTCCATTATAGCTCTAACTATATGAGGCAAAGTGATATATTTAAATACTAACTCATTCAGGTACTTTAAGACCATCTAACTTGTTTGCTGTCAGGGTACTTTACCCAGAGAAATGTTTCTATTTCTTGGAGACTTTTAAGTCCTCCTCTCCAGGTGGCAATCAGATAGGCTTATGCAAAAGTGAAGTATGCAAGTGAATAGCAGTGATGGATATGATAGAGAAAGGTGCAGAGCCCCTTCACTCCGGTGACAGGAGGCTCTGTGCGCACCTCCAGGGACACTTACGGTCTATCATTGTGATAGTGCTGTCTTCGACCACCTCGCTGGTCATGCTGGCTGACTGCACTTTGATGGACACCAGGTACCTCTTATGGGGCACTAGCATCATGATGTTGAGCAGAGATTTTTCTTTCTCCAGCTTTCTGGAAAACTCAACTTCTTGGGTGTCCATTTTCCGGCATTCAATACTATAACCATCAAAGTCAGAATCAGGAGGGATCCAAGAACAGGCAATGGCTGTGGAGTTCTGAGGCCGGCAATGCAGGTTTTGTATCTTGTCAGGCTCTTAAGGAAACAGAGGAGGCAACACTTTTCAGAACTCAGGGAGAATTTTTTTTTTTTTTTTCAGCTCCTTTGGGTCCAACTAGCTCTGAGATCTAGGTATAGAAGGGACAGACAGGCAAATACAGAGGGTCGTGGCTCACCCTAGCAGAGACACATGAGCATATATCTCCCAGGGAACCAAGGCTGGGGTAGGAAAAGCTGGAGGACAAGTGTGGACAAGTCTGAGTAACAGTTAAAGAATGCCTTGATGGGCTTATTAGTAGTTAGACATGGCTGAGGACAGTCTCTGAGCCTGAGGATATATCCATAGAGACCTCCCAAACGGAAAAAGCAAAGAAAACAAAGACTGAAAAGCAGAACAGAAGATCCAAGGACCATGGAACAACCACAACAGGTGTATCCTACACAAAATGGGAATACCAGAAGAAGAAAGAAAGGAACAGAAGAAATATCTGAAACAAGAATGACTAAGAATTTCCCACAAATAAATGTTAGACACCAACCACAGATCCAGGAAGCTCAGAAAACACCAAGGAGGATATATGCCAAAAAAACTATGCCTAGGCATATCGTTTTCACACTACAGAAAATCAGAGATAAAGAAAAATTCCTGAAAGAAGCCAGAGGGGGAAAAACAACTTACATGTAGAGAAGCAAAGTTAAGAATTATGTCCTCCTCTGAAGCCATGCAAACAAAAAGAGAGTGGAGTGAACACTTCTTTCATGTGTTGAGAGAAACAAGTACCTACTATGTGCCAGGTGCTCTCCTGGGGATTATGAACAGTATAGAGGTAAATAAGACGTTAGCCCTAACCTCTAGGAATGGAAATGAGTCCAAAATAGCCGTAACACAAGGTAGAAAGGAAAACATACCAGAAGAAATGGTGAAAGAAGGTGCTATGTGGGGCGGTGGGGGGGAGTGACACACAACGTTCAGCTGCTGGCTATTAGTGATCAGCAGGAGTTAGTAAAAGCTGTAAGGCAGAGGTGACACTCTGCCAAGGTATCAAGAAAGAGGCATTCTACGTAGAGAAAAACCACAAACCCAGGTACCAAAGGAGGAGGTGCCGGGAGTGGGATGGTAGAAAATTGAGAACTGCAAATCATTCATTATGGGTGAAGCATATTTGTGAGAAATTGAGTACTGGAATGATTTTACACGAAAATTATAAACTTCTATTCTATTTAAACTTTCTGCTATTTTGGATTTTCTGTTACCCATAGCCTGACCCGATCCTAATAAATACAAGCCTCGAAGAAAAAAACAAAACAAAACAAAACAAAAACCAAGTTCCACCATAATCATTCCTCATGAAACACAGCACTGAGTCCCTCTTCATGGCAGTTTTTGTCCTCTTGAGCACTCCCCCTTTTGGTAAATGCCTCCCTTAAATTCTAGCCCCCGGGACTGAATACAACAGTCCAGTTGTGATTTATAAGCCCAGCCTCTAACAGAGTTGTATGAGCTCTTAAACTGAGCACCTGGGAGGCTGTTGAGAAAGGCAGTCTCATGTGCATAGTCTATCACCCCCCATTTGGCTGTGTAAGAAATGGCCCTTGAGCTTAAGATACTTTCTTACCAAGAGATCGAGAGCCTACACAGTCTGTGCTGGGCTCATTGCCTTGTGTGGGAGTATCATTCCCTGTTGCAAGCTCAATGTATGCTCTTTTGTTCTGCTTAAGCATGTGTGTCACATGGCAGATGCTGAACACCAATGCTATAGTTGTCCTCTGAGGAGACAGGACAGGGTCCTTCTACTGTGGCCCGAGAGGGGTGCACTTAGCCACCTGCCCTCCACTGGCTGCTGGAAGAGACCATACACAATGCGCCCTTCTGTTTTCTGTTGTTGTAAGGGTTGAAGACAGCAAGTGCATCTCTGGGCAACCACTGCAGCTGGCCGTGGGGGACTGATGCATACTGTTGAGGCTGATCTTACTCTGTCTCTTCTCTATGTAAGTAAAGCTTTGTTCCATCCAGTGTTTGCGTTGTGTTTCCCTGGCTACTCTAATACCAGATGCAATGGGCAGAAGTGTTTAGAGTCCTGCCCTGGGTTTGGTAACCAGTGCAGGGTGTTCTGCTTAGCAGATTTCTTGAACACAGCCCACAGTCAGCCACAGAAAACTCATCCTGAGCTTGCCATAAACTAAAACTCTTAGTTCTTTTTCACATGTTTCTCTTGACACACAAATAACTGCTCTCTGGATACAATGCAGCATAAAAGTTATACTTGTTATAGTATTAATGCTTATTAAAAAAAAAAACAACTACTTGCTTAAATTTCTAACTTTCAGCTATGTATTTTATCAACAACCAATAACTATCTGATCTGATCCCGGAAGCTACTTATACTGGGTATTATTGAAACACAAATATTTGGATTAAAGTCCCTACATTGAAAATCTCTCTTTCTTTGAGGGTGATAGCATCTATCCCAAAATGCCTTTGGGAAGAAACTGGTATATGCTTCATCGTCGAAGTATTTTTATCTCAGGGACATACAGCAGTATGTGCTAACTATGATCCCTCTACTTCTAGTTTTGCCTCTTTCAATCTATTCTCTACACTGTACCCAGAGTAACTTTCTAAAGTGTAAATAATGATTATGATATCTCTGCTGAAATTGAGTGGCTCCAGTTGGTTCAAAATAAAGTTCAAAGTAGTTACCATGGAATACAAAACATTTTATGATCTGATTCCCTTAATCCTCACCTTTTATGCTGTGGCCAAATAAACTTCTTTCTTTTCCCCTATTAGTAGATCTTGTACTCTCCCTCCTCTCTGATCTTGGAATATTTTATTCTCTCTACCTGGAATATTCTCCACTTCTTCCCCTACCTCTATGTGGTAAATTTCTTTCTTTAGGTTTCTATTTGGATGTTTCCTTTTCCAAGAAGTTCTCTTGTATTGGGTCAGATTACCTAACGAGTGTCTCTATAGTACCATTTACTTCCCTCATTGCACCCAAAATATAATGTCTATTTACAAATAGTATGTCCTACCTAACTGTAAGCCCCATGAGAGCAGAGAGAGATTATTTCTTTATTGTCCCTTGTTGTTAATGTTGAATGAACGAACAAATCTACATAGACTTCTGCCTGAATTCAAATCCAGACCAATCCCATGTAAAAATATGGATTTAATCCAAGCCCTATTTGAGTAAGATGTTGAACATATACTTCCTCTTACTCCATTTGAGAAATAAGAGTAGCAAAACATGTCATACTTGTCCTCACAGATCCAAAAATTGGTTTGCTGTAAGTTTTCCAGGAATCACCACTGACAGTCTTGACACTGAATTGATAGGCTCTCCCTGGACGAAGACCATACATAATGCGTCCTTCTGATTTTCTGTTGTTGTAGGGGTTGAAGACAGTAAGTGCATCTTTGGGCAACCACTGCAGCTCAAAGTCGTTGTAGTCCGTCCAGTCTGGGGGCCCTTTCCACGTGATGGCCAAGGATGTGTTTGCAATGTCAGCAAATGACATAAGACTGGGAGGACTTGGAGCTGAATGTAGGAGAAAGTGAAAAATCACATAATCACATCTATGCCATAACACATACAAATAAGATAGCTGAGCAACATCAGACACACTTTTAATGTACTTTGTAGGAAGAGATAATATGATAATAATATAGTAGCAGGAGCTTTCATTAATAGTGTTTATTATGTGTAAGGCACCGTCCTCAAGCATTTTATGGACCTTTTTTTTTTTTTTTTGAGACAGAGTTTTGCTCTTGCTGCCCAGGCTGAAGTGCAGTGGAGTGATCTTGGCTCACTGCAACCTCCACCTCCCAGGTAGCTGGGATTACAGGCACCTCAGCCTCCCAAGTAGCTGGGATTACAGGTGCCCACCACTACGCCTGACTAATTGTTGTATTTTTAGTAGAGACAGGGTTTCCTCTTGTTGACCAGGCTGGTCTCGAACTCCAGACCTCAAGTGATCTGCCCACCTCGGCTTCCCAAAGTACTGGGATTATAGGCATGAGCCACGGCACCCAGCCTCATATACCTTTTCTTAAATATTCATAGCCAGATCTTCCTTACCATGGTGCTGTGGAGCATGAGTGTACCCTGAATGGGTTACAAGTGTGTGTAGGTATTAATTCCATCAGATTTGGGGGTACAGGGCTGACGTCCACAGACAATTATGTCTAGTTGCAGATAGCCTTGTTGATTAACCCCAGGGTGGCACATAGACATCTATGTGTGCCCATGACATAAAAACAGTTAGGAAGCACTGGTGATAGCCACACGGTGATGTATATGATTATTCCCACTTTGCAGATAAGAAAACTGAGGCCTAGAGATGCTCAATGACTTGCCCAGATTCATAGAGCTAAGCTAAGGACATAGTTCTTTTGGACCAAAGCCTTGTCCTTTATCTATTGTACCACAGTCCCTTCCCGAGTTCAGGGGCTAGCACAGGGTATATTATTATTGGCTTTGTCTCTTGTCATTAAAATCAGAATCAAAATGTGTCTCTGGAAGCTACTTCCCACCATCCCTTGGCCATTGGCACCTGGGCTTCTCACCTGTTCTGCTCTCCGCTGTGACTTTATTGCTGAGATCTCCACTGTGAGTTACCACCCACAGCGTGTACTTCCTTCCAGGAACAAGGCCGTGAAACCGCCACTCCGTCAGGTCCTTGTCTTTCCAGTTTTCCTTCTTTGTGCCATTGGGATTATAGAGAATCAGCTCATAAAAGTCAAAGTCCCCAGAGGCTGGACTCCAGCTGAACCAAAGGCTGTCTGTCATGTTCCGATTGGACCCCCTGAGATGACTCACAGAGGCTGGGACTTAAACAGAAGAAAAATTCTTACTGAGAACAAAACAGAAACACAGGCATTTTGGCCCACAGGTGAGAGTGTATGCTGTGTTGGGCATGTGGGTGAATCGTACATATTGTAGTCAGATCTTGCCTACATTTCAGGCCATTTAACTTTAAGGGCATATGGACTAAAGATATGGTGTAAATTAAAACAAAACAAACCAGGTGGTGACTTCTAGATGCTTGCCACATGGACCCTGATAAGCCTGTAAAATGAAATCTTCATAAATGATGAATAAATCGTTGTCATTTAGCTTATAAAAAAGGCCCAGAAAATGTATATACAAGGTTCCAGCTCCTCCCAGTGTGGCCTATCTCATTGCAGCCACCATCCCATAACAACCCTCTCTGGGTCTCTTTACATCCTCTCTACCCTCCTTTAGGTTCTCAGTTCTCTTGTGCTCTTTCTTATAAAATCTGTATTGGTACAACTTCATTTAGGGAGAGGAGTGTTAACAGTCACTCGTATTATTGTATAGATTAGTCATGCTGCCACCCATCCCAGTAGCTTTGCTATTTTTTGGAGAATGAAGACTGTTGCCACATTGGGGGACTTTTAAGCATTAATGAGCAGGTAAGGAAAGATGTGCAAAGGGTGGGTTGCCTCAGAAATGATGACATCTAGGCAATTCTATTTGTGGTTGAGGCTTATCGCTGCTCTTTCTCACTCCTTTCAAAAGACAAACAGAACTTCTGTTGGGTGCCCTTGGAATATGTTCCCACATGGCTCCCCTCACCTTTAGGTCTCTGCTGAAATGCCTTCTCCTATCTAAAGCAGTTGCTTGTCCTGCCAAGTCACTATCATGACACATCATTTTTTTCATAGAATTTAAGGCATTCCCAGATCATCTCCCTTTGATGATCTGTCCTTGTCCTCTTCCCTCCCCGCTATTGCAGAGTTCTCTGAGGGCAGGGCCCTTGACTGTCTTGTTCACCGTCATATTACAGCAGTGGGCCATGTGCCTGGCACAGAAGAGCACCTAAAACTATTGTCAAATGAGAAAAAAGAATTGAATAGGTAGGCTGAGCGTGGTGGCTCATGCCTCTAATTCCAGCACTTTGGGAGGTTGAGGCAGAGGATTGCTTTAGCCCAGGAGTTCAAGACCAGCCTGGGCAATACAGAGAGGCCCCCATCTCTACAAAAAATAAAAATTAAAAAATTAAAAGTTTGCCATGCATGGTGTCGTGTGCCTGTAGTCCCAGCTACTCGGGAGGCTGAAGCAAGAGGATCACTTGAGCCCAGGTGGTCAAGGCTGCAGGGAGCCATGATGCCATCACTGCACTCCAGCTTGGGCAACAGAGCAAGAACTCATACCCCCCAAAAATTTTTTTTTGAATAGGAGATAAAGAACTCAAATTATGGGAAAAGGATAGATTCTGTTTTTTGTCTGCAGCCCAGAGAGATGTCTCTCACTTTCCTGGAACTCTGTGTTTTCACTTCATCTAGTGCTATGTTTCTAATTCGCAGCAGTCACTGCCTGTTTGTTATATTTGTGGTTGCCCTTCTCTGCTCCTGCTCTCCTCTCCATCTATTTCTTGTTAGAAAGCTGAATGGTGTAGCTCGAATTAAACTATGATGGGTTACAGCCCTCTTGTACAGTTTGATGGCAAGAGGAGGAACCACATTCATTTTTTACCAAGGCCTAGGAAGTAAATAAGTGGAGGCAAAAGAGCAGAAGCCAGTGCAAAAACTGGCCACAAATTAGTTATATATAATCAAAGGTGCGATTTAGGGTCAAATAGCCTGAAAGTCATAAATGTCATATAAAACTACATCCTGAATAGAATAGGAAACTAAGGACCAACCAAGGAAAAGCCAGTGAATACCGGGACAATTCCCCCACGATTCATTACTGCTTGGGTCTTGGTCTTACCTGTTCTACCAAGTATGAAAGACTCATTAGACAGCTCCCCACTGTGAGTTACAATCACCATCTTGTACATTCTGCCTTGTAGCAAGTTCTGGAAAGAGAAGCTCTGGACTTGTGGGTCAACTTGAGCTCTCTCCTGGAGATTCCCATCTGGGTTGTACAAAAAGATGTTGTACCAGCTGAGCTCCCCCTCTGAGGCGGTCCAGCGGAAGGACAGGTGCCTGGTGGAGTTCTCTGTGATCCTCAGGTCGGTGACAGCTGCTGGGACTGGAAAAGTCGAGGAGCAAGAGAATGAGGGAGGGAAATGCAGTGAGGAGAAGAGAGCAGGTGGGAAAGAAAGGGAAAAGCAAACAGAAGATGAAGTTGGATTCAGTGATATGGGAAACAAAACAATAGGAAAAGCCAAAAGCACTTTACAAAAAACTTCACGTTAGAATTTTGCAAACCCTTTTGGACTTCTGTGCTACCTCTTGGCAAGGTCAAGTGCTGCTAGAAACCACTTCCTTGCAAACTGCTGGCACAGATGCTGCCTGATTCCTCAGAAGGCTTAAGATGCCAGTAGAAACAGAACAGGACATCTGCCTTGATTTTGCCTGAGTTCTCTTTCCTCCACCCCAGATGCTCTTTCTCAGGCTCTCTTTGCTTTCTCCTTTTGTCAGGCTCTTACAAGGTGTTATTTCCCATGGATCCATCCTTTGTTTCCTTCATATTCTATAGCCCTAGCTGAGCAATCAGTCTCATTCAATTTGTGGATTTAACTAGCATTCTGATCCAGATCTTTTTATGTCCAGCTCACTTCTCTTCTGAGCTCAAATCCATATTTCCAAATACCTATGGTCCCTTCTCTCTGCAGGTCACTCAGGCATCTCAAACTCAATACACAGCTCAACTCTGGATTTTTGCCTGACCCTGTCTCCTCCTTTTTCTCTTATCTCAATTAATGGCATCATCTTCTACCAGACATCCCAGGTGGAAACTCTAGAATCTTCTGTTCCTTCCTCTATAATCCACTCAGCCCCCAAGTGCCACTTAAGCTAATGCAAAAACATTTCTTGACTGTACCCACTATTCTTCACCAGGGCCCCTGCATTCATTCAGCTATTGGTCCTTATCATCCTATGACTGCAGTCATGTCATGACTCCCATTACCTGTCCGACTGCATCCCCCTCACTCATTCTCGCTCACTCTGTTCTAGCCATATGGGCCTCTTTACTGTTCCTCCAACAGGGTCTTTGCACTGGCATTGGCTCTGCTTATAAATACCCAAATATTTTGCATGACTTTCTCATTTCTTTCAGATTTTTACTCAAATGTCACTGCCTCAATGAAGTCTTTAGGGACTGTACTATCTAAAATTGTAAGTCCCGGCCAGGTGCAGTGGCTCATGCCTGTAATCCCAGCACTTTGGGAGGCTGAGGAGGGTGGATCACCTGAGGTCAGGAGTTCAAGACCAGCCTGGCCAACATGGCGAAACCCTATCTCTACTAAAAATATAAAAATTAGCCGGGTGTAGTGGTGCATACCTGTAGTCCCAGCTACTCTATTCGGGAGGTTGAGGCAGGAGAACTGCTTGAACCCAGGAGGTGGAGGTTGTGGTGAGCTAAGGTCACACCACTGTACTCCAGCTTAGGCAACAGAGGGAGACTCCATCTCAAAAAAAAAAAAAAAAAAAATTGTAAGCCCCTTGACCAGGCGTGGTGGCTCATGCCTGTAATCCCAACACTTTCGGAGGCTGAGGCAGGTGGATTTATTGAGCCCAGGAGTGCGAGACCAGCCTAGGCAATGTGGAGAAACCCTGTCTCTACAAGAAAATACAAAAATTAGCTGGCCGTGGTGGCACATGCCTAAAGTCCCAACTACTTGGGAGGCTGAGATGGGAGGATTGTTTGAGCCCAGGAGGCAGAGGTTGCAGTGAATTGAGATTGTGCCACTGCACTCCAGCCTGGGTGCCACAGCGAGGTTCTGTCTCCAAAAAATAAATAGATAGATAGATAGATAGATAGATAGATAGATAGATAGATAGATAGATAGATAGATAAAATTGTAAGCCCCAACTCTTGCTATCCCACTTTCCTAACTTAATTTCCTTCTTGGTCTTTATTACCACCCAACCTCCTACATCTTTTACTTATTTATTGTATTTATTGACTTTCTTCCCCACTAGGCTATAAGCATAATGACCATGGGAGTTTTTTATTCACTTCTGTATATCCAGCAGTTAGAATAGTGCCTAGCCTATAGTAGGTACTCAATAATAAATTAATAGGTGGATCTCCTCACCTCTAGTTCATTTCCATTCAATCCATTCCCCCATTGCTATCTGATTAATCTTTTTAAAGATACATCTTTTATTATAAAACAATTACTCTCTGGCTTAAAGTTTTGTATTGCTTTAAGATAAAAAGATAAACTCCTGAGGAAGGCTACCAGGCACCCTCTAATTTGGCTCCAATCTGGCTTTCAGCCTCACCTTTCCATCATGCAACACACATTTCAGCCACCCACAACTTCTCCTTTCTCCTGTTCAGACCTCTTGGCCTTTGCACAGGACAGACTGTCTGTACAAAGTATTCTACCTTCTCTCCATAAGGAGAATTTCTTCATCCTTCAAGGCAGTACTGAAATGTCACTTTTATGAAGATGTCTCAATTCTACCTGACCTCCATGCTTCCCTGAATGGCAAACATCCCTCTCTCATATGTACTCTTTATCACAATGCATTGTCATTATTTGTCCATGTGTCTGTCTCGTCAGTCACCTCTTTAAGAACGAGAAGCATGCCTGATTCATCTTTATGTCCCTGTCAACATAACCACCCCCACCTTCAGACCTATGTACTTAATAAATAAGTTATCAATCCATTAGGCCAATGTGGTTGTCTGAATAATGGCCCCAAAGATGTCCATGTCCTAACCCCCAGAACCTGTGAATATGTTACCTTCTGTGGCAAAAAGGGCTTTGTAGATGTGATTAAGTTAAGGATCTTGAGACGAAGGAATTATCCTGGATTGTCCGGTTGGTGACCAAGGTAATCACAAGAGTCCTTAAAAGATGGAAGAGGGAGGCAGGAGAGCAGAGAAAGAGATGTAAGGTCCCATGCAGAGATTGGATTAATGTCATTGTTGGGAGGGGGACACGAGCCAAGGAATGTGGGCTGCCTCAGAAGCTGAAAAAGGCAAGGAGTGGATTCTCCCTCTAAAGTCTCTACAAGAAACACTGCCCTGATGTCTTGATTTCAGTCCCAAAAAACCATTTTCAGATTCTAACCTTCAGGACTAGAAAATAATAAATTTGGGTGGTTTTAAGCCACTAAGATTGTGATAGTTTATTATAGCAGCAATAGGAAGCTAATAGCACCAATATTAATGAAAAATCAGAAACAGAGTATGGTGGGCTGAGTCCTGTGTGGATAGGGCAACTGACATGGAAGTGGCAAATCAGGGTGAATGTTCCCAGCGTGTCAAGAGATAGACATCATCTCCCAGTGTTGCTTCATCCCTCTCACCCTGTGGTTCTTACACAATAGCAGACATTGGCAATATGTGCTACAAAACATTATGCTGTGCTAATTACCTGTTCGGCCTTCAGTCTGGGCTTCCTTGCTAAAGAGGCCTCCACTGACAGTCAGGATCTGTATCTTGTATTTCTTTCCTGGTGTTAGATCTTCAAATTTGTGTTGCTTAGTGGTGGCTGGCTCTGATGTGTTGCGCAGAAGGATTCCATTTTCAGTTACAAGCAGGATGTCATATCTTTCTGCCACACCAGCAGCTTTTTGCCAACTTACTATTAAGGAATGACTGCTGTAGGCATTGTCTGCAATTACTCCTTGGACAGATGCTGGAACTGCAGAGAGACAAGTGGAGCAACAAAATACAGATTTTATCACTTAGGGTAAAGTCATCAATTGAGAAAAACTCCTGAATCAACTGCAGGTAGAAGATGATGCATTTGCTTTATTTGTGTATCATTGACACTTTCTGTGTGCCCTTATGGAGAAAAGAGGAGAAAGGATTTCTTGGCTTAACCTGTCTATACAACTACTTTGATTCTCCATTTTTTCTCTGAATTTAAATAGCATCTTAGATAGAAAAGTTAGTGAAAATGGCCCTGATAAATAGGCAGAGCGGTGCATACCTATGAATCTAGAAAGTGAAGAACGCTGAGCAAGTTCATATTCAGTGAATGTGGGTTTGATAGCTGAATTATGTCTCTTGTTTAGACTTTTATTACTAACATTAACTAAGGTCAAAACTTCAAGCCTTGACTTCAGCAGTAGTATATACTAGTATTTGTTCTATTGCTCCTGAGGTGAAAGACAAAATAGTATTATTGTTATTATAATAATATTTTCTGTCCTAGGTTCATTTCTTTTCTCATTCTACATTATCTTCTTAGATTTCATCTATGTCCATGGTTTGAAGTGTCACCCATAAGGTGAAAACTCCCAAACTTAAACTTTCAGTTCAGATGTTTCTCCTGCTTTTGCAAATTACCTCTCTCCCTGAATGTACCACAGACATCCAACACTCAAGATGTACAAATTGGACTCCTCATCTCCCTCCCCCAATGTTCTCATTGTTTTTTGTTTCTATCTCTTGGTTCAAGTCAGAAACTTTAGTTGTCACTCTCACCCTTGTACATATAATCAAATACGAGTTTTATTTCTGTATCTTAAATCTTCTATCTCTTGAATCTAGCCACTCTCCTTTGTGTACTGCCACTACCTCAGGACCACATCATATCCATTAGCAAGTATAAATGAGACCATACATTATTGCAACTGCCTATTGACCAGTCACTTGCGTCCTTACCTCCTACTCTTTCAATCTGCAGACTCTATCTAGCATATTTTCATAGCACTCCCATGCTAATGGCCCTACAGTGGCTCTCCATAATTCCAAAACACCTTCACAGGCAAACAAAGCTCTTCGTGATTTGGTCTCTCTACTTACCTGGCCACATGGCTTAAATTTTTTATTCTAGTATACTTTTGTTTTTTATACTTTTAGTAGAGATGGGGTTTTGCCATGTTGCCCAGGCTGGTCTCGAACTCCTGGACTCAGGCTATCCACTCACCTCGGCTTCCCAAAAGCTGGGATTACAGGCATGAACCACCGTACCCGGCCTTTATTCTAGTATACTAAATAAGTGTAGGTCCCCAAATGTGCCATCCTTTCTCTCTCCTCCAGGGCTTTGTTTTCTCTGTTGGAACCAAGTCAACTTACACTTCACCTGGATGACTTCTTAGTCTTTCTTTAAATATGACTTCCTCCTGAAAGCCTTCCCTGACTCTTCTTGTTTGCTCCTCTAACATCTCATAACCACTTTTATCTTAGCACTTGCCATGCTTTACTGTAATTGCCTTTTTTACTTTTCTATCTCCTTCACTAGATTATAAGGTTCTCGAGGTCAGGGGTTATGCCTTGCTACTGAATGCCTACTTTCTTTTTTTTTGAGACAGAGTCTCACTCAGTCACCAAGCTGGAGTGCAGTGGCATGATCTTGGCTCATTGCAACGTCCACCTCCCAGGTTCAAGTGATTCTCCTGCCTCAGCCTCCCGAGTAGCTGGGACTACAGGTGCGTGCCACCATGCCTGGCTAAATTTTTTTTTGTATTTTTAGTAGAGACAGGGTTTCACCATGTTGGCCAGGATGATCTCAATCTCTTGACCTCGTGATCCACACGCCTCAGCCTTCCAAAGTGCCGGGATTACAGGTATGAGCCACTGCGCCCAGCCAATGCCTTCTTTTTTTTTTTTTTTTTTGAGAGGAGTCTCGCTCTGTCACCCAGGCTGGAGTGCAGTGGCGTGATCTCAGCTCACTGCAAGCTCCGCCTCCGGGGTTCACACCATTCTCCTGCTTCAGCCTCCTGAGTAGCTAGGACTACAGGTGCCTGCCACCACGCCCGGCTATTTTTTGTATTTTTAGTAGAGACGGGGTTTCACCATGTTAGTCAGGATGGTCTCGATCTCCTGACCTCGTGATCCACCTGCCTCGGCCTCCCAAAGTGCTGAGATTACAGGTTTGAGCCACCGCGTCCGGCCCAAATGCCCACTTTCTAACACAGGGTTTGTCATAGGGTTAAAGATATGCAGATATAGATATAAACATAGATATGAAATAGAGGCATAGTAGGGCATGGTATGGAAGCCCGAGGCCCCACAACTAAATAAGTGGTCATGAGAATGGGAGACATCTAAGAAGTATTGTGTCACAGTGGAGAGGGCATGAGGTTTGGGGCCAGACAGACCTAGACTTGAATTACAGCTTTAGGTCTTATTATATATGTATCCTTGATACTGTTTCATAAGCTTTCTGAGCCATACTTTCCTCATCTGTAAGAGGACTATAGTATGGCTAGAGATCTTTCAAAAATAATACATGAATAGTGATATTGATATAAACAGATACATTATTCATATATTTGATACTTGTTTTTTTTAGCTCTACCAGGTAGAGTAGATGGCACAGATGTGTACTCTTTCTTAAAAGGTAGAACTTGAAAAATGCGTAATTATGGAAGTCTCCTGATTAAATTTTATTTATTTATTTATTTATTTATTTATTTATTTATTTATTTACTTATTTATTGAGACAGGGTCTCACTCTGGTTGCCCAGGCTGGAGTGCAGTGGCACGATCATGGCTCACTGCAACCTTGACCTCCCGGGCTCAGGTGATTCTTCCACCTCAGCCTCCCAAGCAGCTGGGACTACAGGTGTGCGCCACCACGCCTGGCTAATTTTTTGTAATTTTAGTAGAAATGGGGTTTAGCTATGTTGCCCAGGCTAGTCTCGAACTCCTGAACTCAAGCAATCTACCTGCCTTGGCCTTCCAGGGTGCTGGGATTACAGGTGTGAGCCACCATGCCCAGCCTCCTTGTTAAAATTTAAAATTTTATTATCCTTTAGCAAGTATAAAAATTTGTTCAGCTGATTTGGTTTCTGATTCCCTTTCATTTGTTTTGAAGACCTGTATTAAGAGAAAAATGCAAAGAATAAATGAGTAAGGCTCTTGAAACCACTGAATTGTACAAACTTTGGTGGTTTTAAATCTAGATTTGTGAATAGCTGAGCCCATTCACTGTCCCATTTTGGAGAACCATGAGGCATTCTACAATCTAGCCCTTCTCCAGGTGGATGCTTACCTGTCCGCCCAACCACATTTATCTGATTCTTCAGGGACCCGCTGACTGAGGCAATCGTGATCTGGTACTGCTCCCCGGCCTCCAGTCTGTGGAACGTGTGCTCAAAGACGTGCTTGGGAATAGTCTGAGAGTCAACCTTTTGACTGTGCCTGAATGCCGACACCGTGTAGGAATCAACGTCTCCCCCACCAGGAGTCCAGTTCACCGTCAGGCTATCTGTTGCTCCATTGGGAGAAATGTGAATATTTTTGACAGCACTAGGAACTAAAAAAGAAAATAAATTTAAAAGTCATCACTTAGAGAATGAACTGTTGAAATTTTCAAAGTTTTGAATGCTTCTGATGTTTTGGCACCCACTGAGAGAACCCACATGAAAAAGAAAGTAACAATTTGCCACTTTTCTCTGATTTTTCTGTGTGAACTGAAGTTGATGGGGGAAAGCTTAGGGGGAAGTCAAGGCGGGTGAGTGGAAATGAGGAATGCTAATTATATAGCGAGGGGCTAGTTAGGGTGCCTTGGTCCAAGTTTTGGTTTTCTCATTCACTAGCTATGGGACTACAGGCAAATTACTTGACCTCTGTAAGTTTCAGTTTCTTCATTAGGAAAAATGGCAGTGATGATAATACTAACCAGCTCATAGAGTTGTGAAGATTGATTCTTTTTTTATTTTATTTTTGAGGTAGGGTCTCGGTCTGTTGTCCAGGCTGGAGTGCAATGGCATGATTACGGCTCACTGCAGCCTATACCTCCTGGGCTCAGGTGATCCTCCCACCTCAGCCTCCCCAGTAGCTGGGACTATAGGCATGCACCACCATGCCCGGCTAATTTTTTTGTATTTTTTGTAGAGACAGGGTTTTGTCATGTTGCCCAGGCTGTGCTTGAACTCCTGGGCTCAAGCTATCCTCCCGCCTCGGCCTCCCAAAGCATTGTGAAGAGTGAACAAGATGTAGACATAAAATGCTTTGCTGTGGGTCTGGTTCATGGTGAACTGTCAGTACATGTTAACTACTATGGCAACACTCCTAAAAGAGTTCTAAAGAAGTGATACCCAAGTAACACTTAATTCTTAATCTGTGTGCCTCACAAGCACCAGCTAATCACATCAGTTCATTGCTATTTCTCCGAAAGCACCCTCCAACCCCCCCACTCTCTGCTGACATCATACTTTATTTTCTTTCATCCAGGTTGGACAACATCATTGTCACTATCAAGATGACTTTGTCCCTTCTTGCTGTCTCCTTTTTACCCCTCCAAATCCTCAGTCGAAATGCCTGGACTATCCAAAAGTTAAATACACCACTGCATCTATTCAGGTTCAAGAAGAGTATTTCACATTACCTGTGAAGCCCTCGATGAAGGCTGACTGCTGTACATCCCCACTAATTGTCAAGACAAGAATTTTGTATTGGCGGCCTGGTGTTAGGGAAGTAAATCGATACTCGGTTGCGGTATTTACAAGGTGAAAAGGAGGAAATACTTTCATGTCATTGAAGAGCAGCTGGATCTCATACTGGTCGACATCCCCATTAGCTCCTGACCAAGTCACATGCAAGTCCTCAGTGCTCCTGTTCCGCAATGTTAGATCCTTAACAGGCTCTGGAACTAGGGAGAAAAATGAGAAGACATTTCAGGAAAGGAACTGATCAGAGTTTACCTACATAATAATTTATGAATCACATTCAAGGAACTGGCAACATCTCCCTTCCCCAAATAAACCACTAGCACTACTTCATGCATAATTAAATAAGAAAAATTGGAAGCAACTATTAAAATTGTGATTTTTTCCTGACATAAATGTTACATGATCAGCATTGGTAGAACATAATTATAAAATGAGTTATGATCTCAATCATAAGATAAGAAGTCTGGAATTTAAATACCATGATGCAGGAAGACAGGGAAGAAAAATGGGACATTTAGCCTTCTTGCTTCCTCACTGTGTTTGCTTTGATCTACCAATAAATATTCTGTAATTATAGGCCATGGCTTGGCTGAATGATGTTAGCGCCAAGTGAGACTTACTGGGAATGTAATGTACTAATGAATAAGCAGAAAAATTTCAAGGTTCAGATAACTTTCAAGTTCAGAGACTTTCAAGTCCAACCAACTGTCAGATTTTGCAATCGTTCCACTTACTTGTTCTCCCATTCCCTTGTTCACTGGCTTCGTATTGTCCACTTTTTGTAGTAACAGTGACACTGTACAACCGTCCAGGGACTAGCTGAACAAATACACATTCGTTTTCCAACTTGGGAATGCTTTTGGATTGAATGAAGTTGTTTTTGTTTTTAATGGTGACTTCATAGTAATCAAAGTCTCCAGTGGCATGCACCCAGGATACCCTTAAATAGTCACTCCTGGCTGAGTTGCTAACACTGACTCCCTGGACTTTGTCAGGCACTGAAAAGGAAACAGAGAATGACTAAATATTTATTAATTCTGAGTGAGTAATTGATCACAGATGACAAGCTGGGACAATAAAAAAGAGAGAGTAGATTATTATTGTGTGTATTTAAAAGAAAAATCTTAGACCTTAGGTTACAGATTTCTGGAGGGGAAAGATTGTTACACTACGTGGAGTGATTAAACGGATCTTTTAACAGAAGCTGATGAACTCATTCTAAGCCTACTGTTTGCCTGCACAAAATGTCATGTATAAGGTGGAACATTAAAGATGATGGCTGATGATTAATATGAGTGATGGTAAATGATATAGATAATTCCAACATACCTTGCTGACTCAAAAGTTACTAAGAAGAATATAAGCAATCCCCCAACCCGCCCCTCTCAAAAAAATGAGGCTATGCATGGTGGCTCACAACACTTTGGGAGGCTGAGGCGGGCAGATCATTTGAGGTCAGAAGTTTGAGAACAGCCTGGCCAATATGGTGAAACCCCATCTCTACTAAAAAATACAAAAATTAGCTGGGCATGGTGGTGCACATCTGTAGTTCCAGCTACTCGGGAGGCTGAGATGGAAGAATCACTTGAATCCAGAGGCACAGGTTGCAGTGAACTGAGATCACGTCATGCCCCTGCACTCCAGCCTGGGTGATGGAGCAAGACTCCGTCTCATAAAAAAAAATAAAGAAAGAAAAAGAAAAATGGAAGATGAAACACATATGGTTATTTGCATAATAAATGAAGAGATTTCCCACATCATTGGTGATCAAGGAAATGCAAGTCAAAACCACAGTGAAATACTGTTTTACATCCATTTGACTGGCAACATTAAAAATCTATATAAAAACCAAGTGTAGAAGAATATGTACAGGAGACTGCATAATGAATATATACATATACACACATACACACAGTGAAATATTATATAATAGTTATAATTAATTCCTTAACTCAAAACACAAAAATATGGATTTCTTGTCCTTAACATCAAAACACAAAATATGGATGAATCTTATCTGTATAATAAGTAAAACATCTAAGTCCCTAAGATACTAAATACTGCATTAAAAATACCTTTTTAAATAATGTTAAAAACAACAAAAAATTTTAAAACCCATAATTTTAGGCCTGTATATAAATGCAATAAAACTATGCAAGATGGAAAGCAAGGGAGAGGTGAACATAGGAGTCAAGATGTTGGCTACCTTTGAGTGAATTCATGAGGTGGGGACCACATATTTTGATGTAGGTTATTGTCAAGGTCCTAGCTTTTATTTTAGGTAGTGGTTGGTTTCTTGTGTACATGTTAAATTATTAAAAATTACTAACCAGGTGCCTAAAAAGTAAAGGTGGCAGTTGATGCATGGTTTCTTTTTTCTTTTCTTTTCTTTTTTTTTTGAGACAGAATCTCACTCTGTTGCCCAGGCTGGAGTGCAGTGGTGTGATCTTGGCTCACTGGAACCTCCGCCTTCTGGTTCAAGTGATTTTCCTGCCTCAGCCTCCAAAGTAGCTGGGATTACAGGTGCCTGCCACTACACCTAGCTAATTTTTTGTATTTTTAGTAGAGATGGGGTTTCACCATGTTGGCCAGGCTGGTCTCGAACTCCTGACCTCATGATTCTCCCGCCTCGGCCTCCCAAAGTGCTGGGGATGCATGGTTTCTTGAACCAAGAATTATGATTAATACAATTTTGTGCATGTGAGGTTCTTTCTAATATATAAACAAAACCATTCTGTATATCTGTGGTCCCCTCCCCAACCAGTAAATAAATATATGCATGTTACTTAGGAACACTGTGGAATAAGGCAATTCTGTATTTAGAGCATGATATTAAGGAGATTTCATTTTTCCATTTGGGGCTGAATTTTAATTCAAACGTAGGCCACAGATTCATTACTATTTCACGGTAACTGGACATTATACATATTAATGAGGAGGAGCATTGAAAAGAGGCATGAACTCGGATCCAGGGTACTAAACTCTTGTCCCAGTACTAGCACGTCCTCTAGGCCTGTACGGCTGCTCTCTGTATTTGGTATATATTAGGGGTTTCTGATCTGACCACATGCCAAGGCTGTGTCCAATTTTTCTCCTCTACTTTTTCTCAAATCATGAAATGATCCAGAAATTTCAGTATTTTCACTTAGAAGCTCCATTTTCTCACACCTACAAGTTGCATTAGCATCCTTTGTTGCCTTGTGTTTACTGATTAGTGTTTGGAATATAGCTCACCACAGATATGGTGCAAGGACAGATATGCTTTCTCCAAGATATTTACCTAAAACCAATTACAGTGTTGTTAGAATACCATCATCACAGAGTTAAGGAGAGGAAATTATGAAGTGGCATTTTATGCATGGGCTAAGAAAGGTCAATGATCCAGGCAATTTGCTGAAGGCAAAGCAACTATTACGGGAAGAAAAACCTGGCTGAATATCACGTTAAGTCAATAAGGAGCTCTCCAGGTGGAACGGGGTAATTTGTGGAGACCTGCCTTGCTACACAGTGAGATGATGTGATACAGAATTAGAAATATTGGTATTTTCACCCAAAATGTAGAACAAGAGCATCAGAAATGGAAAAGGGCATTAAGATAATCGGCCAAAATCATCAAGAGAACAACTCAGACATGACTCTCCAGTTAAACTGATTTGTCAGGGGCAATGATTTGCCTCCATTAGTCATGCACCAAGTCCAAGTTCATGCTGGTCAAGGAGTCAAGAGGATGCACTGAATAAAGAATCACTTTCTTGCATTTTAAAACAATCTCAGCAAAAGACTTTGCAATATTAAAGTCATACGGATAGGAAATCATCATGCATTGACATTGGTAGGAAGCAAGGGGTTGGTAGTTAGGTAACACGTCCTTTAATTTCTGGTGATTTTTAGGCTCCAAGTTGATCAATATGAGACCCTGAGGTAAGACTGCTTTGTAAATAGAAATCTGCTTTTCAGATCTAAGTCATTATTGTGATTGTCAGTGTAATTGGGCTTAAAATTATTCGAGGGTAGGGATAATCTCTTTATATCCCTGACTAGTGCTCTCGGATACAGCATGATGGAACGGACAGCACTGGAGCTAGGCTGAGCTCCACTACCAGTCAGCCCTGCAACCATGGAGAAGCCATACTCCCACTCCTTCTCTGGGACTTCCTTTATATCCAAATGAGGAAATAGGATTAGATCATTCTAAGGACCCCTTCAATGCCAGCATCCTGTAACAATATAAATCAGAGGTTCTTAGCTTTTTGGGGGTCACAGAAACCATAAGAATCTGATAAAAGCCATGGACTGTTTCTTCTCAAAGAAATGCATATACCTTTCCTACCCCCAGCAATCTCATAAACAATTTCAGGGGTTACTACATTCCTAAAGTCTCCCACGAACCATGGACTCCCAGGTGGAACCCCAATCTAAGTGATTTCTGATTATTCCTTTGCCAAATATTTACTGAGTGCTTACTAAGCTCCAGGTCCTGTGCTAGGTAACAGGATAAGGACAATTGTCTCAGAACCTTATGGAAAAACTGACATTTTAAAATACAGAAATCAACCCATTGCTTAGTAGGAAACATCTGACAATGTATTGATGCCAACCTTAAGCAGAAATCTCAGGTATAAACCCCAGAAAGCATAAATATATTGGGAAAATGGTAGCTATTTAAATTTAATTCTTTCTAGCACATTGGACCGAACATTTGTTTCCTTTGCTAAGATTTTTGCTCCCTAGTCCCAGAACCATAAAGGTTCACATTTTCACCTTGTGTGAAAAAGGATGAATAGTGGTTTTGACCAACAGACATTTCAGGATGGATTTCAGGATGGAGAGCTTTGTAGGCACTGGAGTCATTCAGAACTGGGTTTAAAACCAGGATCTGAAACATACTGGCTGTTTAACAAGGTAAATAGTTGGGCAAGTTACTTGACCTCTCTGAACCTTGGTTTCCTGATCTGTAAAATGAGAATAATAACAATGACTACCTCAATAAGGAGTTCATAAGGGTTAGTTATAGTTAAGATATATAAAGCCAGGCCCTAGCAACCATAAACGGGAATACTTTTAATGCTATTTGAATATGATATAAATTCTAGTCACACAGGGTCTGCTCACATAAGGAGTTTCTTGGGGTAAAATACGAAGACTCCATAACAGTTTTGTGATCTCAAGGGCCTTGCATCCCATCATTACAGAATTGCTACAGCTCTGTGGTGCCCTGAGCCACATGTGAATTGGATCTTACGGAGCCCTGAACGTTCATGCAGCCTTACCTGTCCGCTCTTGGCTGAAGGAGTGATTTTCATACTTGCCACTCCTTGTAGTTATGGTCACGGTGTAGAGGCGGCCTGGGGTGAGGGAGCTGAAGGAACATTCTCTGACAGACTTGGCAATGACAAGGGACTGAACCACCTTGCCATCATGAGACAATGTCACCTCATAGTTATCCACATCTCCGGGCGCCGGCAGCCAGGAAACGCTGAGGTAGTCATTACGACCGGAATTGTTCACCGTTACTCCACTCACACTGGAAGGGACTGTGATTTTGAAAGGTGGGGGGGATTCAAAAAGAAAAACACAGTCAAAAGTTTGAATCGTCTATTGCAGTCAGCACAAACCGTGGACTCAGGAGATCTAATCTGATTACATAAGCGGTCAAGGAAGTGTGAGGATTTCACTCAGCTTCCAGAAGCTGAGTGTTTTTACATCAGAAGACTAATCAAAATAAAAATGTCAGGAGGCCTTTGGGATGCCTCGTAAATACAAGGATGCCACTACAGCATTTTTATGGGGTTGCTGTTTGTAAAGCATTTCAAGCAGAGGCATCTTTATAGAATGTTTTAGAAGGTTCCCTGTAAGAAAGGGAACAAATATTTCAACAATCCAAATGAATCAACTTGAACCAAACTTCCCAATAAAGCAAAAATGTTTGAGTGGAAAGGGGAAGAATACGATAGCTTTTCTAAAGACCTTAAACTGGGATAGCTTCAATTTTCTTGTGATGAAGTTATTTATTCCCGGGAAGTAACAGCTAACACAACCAGAGGGACCGTTTTCCCTTTGCAAAGCATTTCCTGCCCTCTAGTGGTAAGAAATAAGCCTAAAAACCTATCTTGGAAGTAAGAAGTCTGGAAGCTGGACCAACCAAGGGCAGAGAGAACTATTATGGCGATAATGGGTTTTCTGATGTCAACTATAATCATTTGCTTATATGAATTGGGGATTAGTGTCACAAACGTTTACCAAGAACCTACTATTTGCCAGGTATACAAAAATGAAAAAGGCATGAATGTCTTTAAGAAGTTCTCTGGCTGGATGTATAGTCAGCAAATTAGTAATTGCAATATTGAGTAAAAGTTGAACCACTTATCAGAAATAGGTGCCCACTAAATAGTACTGCCATAAATGAATATAGGGTTAAAATATTACAGTATATATGAACTGCAATACTGTTTTAATCATTAGTTGATTAACTTAACAGTTTCATATGATTGTCAATATCAAGTACATCACTTATAATGGACAGGATTTGGCTAGATGACTTCTGAGAATCCTTCTAATATAATATGCTCGGACTTTGTGAATTAAGCCCCAAAGCATACCTTATACTTAAAAGCACTTATCCATCACTAAAAATTATAAACTGCATTCTAGTGAACAACTCTGGTAATGTTGATCCACATATATGGACATTTCCTAGATATAAAGTTGAACATTTCAGCCAGAAGATTTATATATTGGTACATCTCTTCCTTCCTTTTCTTTCCTTCTTTTCTTCCTTTTTTCTTTCTTTCTTTCCTTCCTTCCGCCATCCAACCATCCATACATCCTTTAGTTGCTCTCAAAAGCAACTTGTTATGCTTGTTTTTAAAAACTGCTGGAAATATTTGCAACTACTAACATTTTATTAGAAAAGACACAATTATCAAAAGTTTTCACAGAAATATGATTCACATGTTTAAGAAAAAATAGATACAAAATTTGTTTTTCCTTTAGGATGAGCATTTTCTCAGATTAGAATTAGATTTGTTAAGTATATCTAGTATCTTTAATTTTAAATATTCTGCCATCTTATCTGGGCTGGGAGGGTTTATTTATATGTTTCAACTCAGTGGAAACAGGTGAAATATAAGAATACCTTTCAAAATTATTTTAATATTGACTAATAATTCAGCAATTTGAGGAGATGATAAGGATTATCAAGGCCTTAGCCACTGAATTCTTTACAATTGATTGTGTACAAAATTTACTAAAAGAGGCACCTTTCAAAATCCCTATTATTGTGCTTCTACAGGAGTCTCCCATTTTCCTCCTTTATCATGATAATGTGTACTCTTCATATGTTTGAGTAAAATAACTCGTGCTCATATTTATTCATATTTGATTCTCTCCTCAAAACTTTATGACCATTCTTCAAAGAATTTCTTGTCCCTTTTTTGAATGCTTCTATTATATAATATGGGTCAAATACTTGTACCTTTATTCTAATTAAAATATAGGTGTAAAAATAATTGTAAGTCTCACTTATTTAACGTGCACAGTTATTTCAAGAGATAGCACAGACTAGACTATTTTAGTAGCTCATAATAAGTTGGACAATCCTTGTGGTATATAAAATGAGAATCAACCTGTGTGGCAGAATATGGTTCCCCGACCATTTCCTTTTCCTCTTGACACACAGCTACACTGCATTTCTCAGGCTCCCAGGCAGTCAGATGTAGCCATGTAACTGAGTTCTGGCCAGTGGAATGTGGGTGGAAGTGAAATGTCTACTCCCAAGTCTGATGAGTTGTACCCCTCCCCCACCTCCATTCTCTGGAGAAATGGGGAGAGCTCTGAGGACCTACAGCAAAGAAGAGCCACCGATGGTAGGAGACTGGATCCCAACCAATAGAGGCATCCAATCATGAACACCCACATTATACAGTGTCTAAGCACGAATTAAATCAGTCGAATGTGACTGATATAACTGCAAATCACTGGGAAATGAATGCAAGGTCGTCTTCCACTCCTCTCCTCAGCTTTATTATTTCTCCTTCCCTATTCTGACACCCAGGGTAGGAGTGAATTATTGTGCGTGGATTAAAACACAGAAGCTTAGGGAAATAAGTTAATGGCAGAACTAGGAGCAAAACCTAGGCCTCCTGATTTCCATGCTAAGCTTTTCAGCTCCCTACCCCCAAGCGTGCTACACCAATGGATGGTGCCGAGAACCATTAAAAGAAAGGAAAGAAAATATCAGGGAGAAAGATGCAGGTGACGGGCCGGGCGCAGTGGTTCACACCTGTAATCCCAGCCCTTTGAGAGGCCGAGGCGGGCGGATCACAAGGTCAGGAGATCGAGACCATCCTGGCCAACAAGGTGAAACTCTGTTTCTGCTGAAAGTACAAAAATTAGCTGGGCATGGTGGTGCGTGCCTGTAATCCTAGCAACTCGGGAGACTGAGGCAGGAGAATCACTTGAACCAGGGAGTCGGAGGTTGCAGTGAGCCAAGATCGTGCCACTGCACTCCAGCCTGGTGACAAAATGAGACTCCGTCTTAAAAAAAAAAAAAAAAAGATGCAGGTGACAATGTCAGCTGTCATAGAATGAGGGAAATGGGCGTACACCAGTGAATTTCTACCAAGACTATGAAACATCTTCTCAGTGACTTCATTGTTCTTCTGGAAGAGTTAATGAAGTTAATGTCCTCTGGGTTCATTAAGTAGGTGAGATTCATGAGTTTGGAAAGAGATGCATCTATGATGCCTGCAGCTGATAAACAGAATTTGAGTGTTGAGGATGCAGAAGGAGAAGCCTGAAATCCAACTCACAATAATTATATAAAATTAAGTAGACAAGGTCCCACTAATAATTATCAAAGCTTCTATTGGGTTTATGTAATTTTTTTCTTTCTAAGAAACAAACATCCATTTTATATATCATATATATTAATTTTTTATGTTCTTTCATTGTATTACGTAGAAAATTCTACCTCCTTCCTCGGTGCCATGGCTCCCTGACACACATGACCATAATGACACTTATTTGTTTACTTAGCTTTCTAACAGGGAGCTCTTAAGGTCGAGAAAAATTGTTTAGATAGCATATTAAGCACTTAACGTTGTTTATGAAAATATACGAGACCTGGAAATTAGATCAACTCCACCTCTGACCATATTAACTGGAGATCATTTTCTTTTTATGTCTTGCAAACCAAGAATATAAAAGAGTGAAAGATGCTTTCTTTGGGAGGTTTATTTTGTTTTTTATCCATTATTGTTTACCTTAACTGGGACATAAACATTTCAAAGGAAATCAACTGAATAGGGGGATAAGTCTAGGCATCGAGTGAGGAGCTCTTACATGTTCATTGGAGATGTTAAAATATTCAGCCGGGCGTGGTGGCTCACGCCTGTAATCCCAGCACTTTGGGAGGCCGAGGCGGATCACCTGAGGTCGGGAGTTCGAGAGCAGCCTGACCAACATGGAGAAACCCTGTCTCTACTAAAAATACAAAGTTAGCAGGGCATGGTGGCACATGCCTGTAATCCCAGCTACTCGGGAGGCTGAGGCAGGAGAATCGCTGAACCCAGGGAGCAGAGGTTGCGGTGAGCCGAGATCACGCCATTGCACTCCAGCCTGAGCAACAAGAGCGAAATTCCATCTCAAAAAAAAAAAAAAAAAATTCAGAATTTATTCTCTCTTGCCATCACCCATCGCCCAATTTCCATTCCATATACCTTCTGGATGGCTAGCTTTTATGAAACTTAGCTTTTATGAAGGCCAGGGATGAGTCTGATTTTAGGATATTTCTATAATATTCTGATAGGGGTCTCATGTACTCAGATCTTAGTAAGTCAGAGACACATATCTCTACTTCTTACCTGTTCTTCCCTCCACCACCACTTGTCGGGAAGAGATCCCTCCACTCACTGTTGTTACCACCACGGAGTACAGGCTGCCGGACTTGAGAGAGTGGAAGCTGTATCCGCTGGTCTCACTGGAGATGCTTTCATTTTTAATGACCACGTTTTCATGGATCAGTAAGACTTGGTAAAATTCTACGTCTCCTTGTGCCTGGGTCCAGTTAGTAAACAGACTACTGGTCATTCCTTGGTTGGCCACATGCAAGTCAGTCACTTGGGCAGGCACTAAAACAGTAGACAGAAGAAAAAACAAATGACACTTAGTCACCTTAAGAAAGTGTAAGAAAAATGAGTCAAAAAATGGAGACAGACTTGAAAGTGCTAAAAATAATTTTTGTGTTGTTGCTATAGACTCTCAGTTCTATTTCCTGTGGCATATGGAGAACTACTCCTCTAGAGAGGCTCTAGTACTTTGAAAAAGCTGCTTATATAGGGAATCGAAATTATTTAAGATCCAAAGATGAGATGATGCATGCTTATTAAGTGGTTTTGATTTTAAATTTTAGATAATGAAGGCTATTTTTGAAAACGGCTTAGTTAATGTGATTTTATCTGTCCTTACCCCACGAGAATTCAAAGCTATCTAATCTACCTGAGCCAATCATTGTTATGGGGTGGTATTGGGAATTCCCTTCAGTCTGGTGATTATGGTCTAGCAAACTGGTTAGTTCTACACTGGCACATTCTCAAAGGGGCTGTTACTATACATGAACATGTGATAATAATATAAATTATAATATATATTAAAAATAATAATGATAATAACAACAACTACTGAATGCCTACTATGTGCCAGTTATGAGCTATATGTCTCATAAAGGTTACATTATTTGACACCCATTCAGAACTCTATAAAGTTGATTTTATTATTCCATCTATTAACGAGGAAACCAAGGATCATAAAATGTAAGTAATTTAGCCTATATCACAGTGCTAACAAATAGCCAACCTGGAACTGAAAGCTAGATTTGTCTAACCCCTAAGCCTGTGTCCTTTTCCTAATTAACAACATTTATTACTTCCAACTTATCGTTTAACAAATCTCATACACAGATCTTGAAGTTGGCACTTGGTCAATATACATTCTTCTTTGTGCCTCTTTCCTGAATTATAATAATCAAAGGGATTGGAACCTTGGCACCCCTCTTTCTCAAAGTTCATTGACTTCTGGATTAAGATACAAAAGTGTTCATTAAAAAAATCCTTACAGGCCGGGCGCGGTGGCTCACGCTTGTAATCCCAGCACTTTGGGAGGCCGAGGCGGGCAGATCACGAGGTCAGGAGATCGAGACCACGGTGAAACCCCGTCTCTACCAAAAATACAAAAAATTAGCCGGGCGTGGTGGCGGGCGCCTGTAGTCCCAGCTACTCGGAGAGGCTGAGGCAGGAGAATGGCGTGAACCCGGGAGGCGGAGCTTGCAGTGAGCCGAGATCGCGCCACTGCACTCCAGCCTGGGCGACAGAGCAAGACTCCGTCTCAAAAAAAAAAAAAAAAAAAAAAAAATCCTACTGTATATGGATCAGATTCAATTCTAAAGATTCAATTATAATTCTAAATTTTATGTGAAAGGCAAACAGCTACAGTGGCCAAAGCAATTTTGAAAAAGATGAATAAAGTTAGAAGACTAACACCACCTGATTTCACTAAAAATCTTGTGATCAAGACAGGATAATACTGGCAAATGGCAGACAGAAACATAGATTGATAGAACAGAATTGAGAGCCCAGAAATAGAAGAACAAATACGCTATCTATGGATTTTTTAGAGATCCAAAGGCAATTTCATGGAGAGAAGATAGTCTTTTCAATACATACAGGTAGAATTATCAGATGTCTATGTGCAAAGAGAAAAACCTTCACCCATATCTCACATCATATATAAAAATTAACTCAAAATGGGTCACAGACCTACATTTAAAACCTAAAACTATAAACTTCTAGGAGAAAACCTTTGTGACCTTGATTTAGGCAATTATTTTTAGATATGACACCACAGCATGATTTATGAAAGAAAAAAATTGATAAATTAGGCATCAAAATGAAAAACCAACAGAAAACATTTTGACCAAGGACAAACAAACAATCCTATTTTAAAATCCGGCAAAATATTTGAACAAAAAACTTACCCAAAGAAGATAAATGGGTGACAAATAAGCTTGTGAAAGGATTCTCAAAGCCATTAGACATTAGAAAAAGGCAAATTAAAACCACATGAGATATCATTATCTTATTATAATGGCTATTCCATTAGAATGGCTAAATTTTAAAACAAACTGCTAATACCATGTACTACATGCTGAGAATATGGAGGAAGTAGAAATTTCATACATTGCTGGTGGGAATGCAAAATTTTACAAATACTTTGGAAAGCAGTTTGGCACTTTTCTACAAAGTTAAACACTCATTTACCATATGACCCAGCAATATGGGTGGTGGGGATGATAAAAATGACCTTAGGTCTAAAACAATGCCTTGGACTTACCTTTCTGGCAGTATGATAGGCTAGATACCATGAAAATCCTTCTAATAAACACAACTATACATATTGAATAAAATATGAAAATGTAAATGAATGACTTGTCAGGAATGTAAGGGATTCTCAAAGGCCAAAAAGTAAAGGATACAGAGGTAATTAGATCATAAAGCAAACTATTGTGTTGAGAGCACCTTTCAAATGCAAATGTAAGCTTTGATTTTATAGCACTGCAGGATATTGGAGAAAGGAGGTAAAGTGTAGATTTTTCCAGGCTGAAGAAACTCATAGGTGACCTTGCATAACATTGGAAAGGCTACATTCTAAGTATAAGTGAAATAAATAGTCTCTCTTTACTCCCCATACAACTTCAGCCTTCTTAATACTGGATGGAGAAAACAATTTCCTCTGAGAATTCATAAACTTAAGATAGTTTCAATGTGTTTGCAACCTGAATTTATAAAACCCAAGTGATCAAAAAACCTAAAATTGACAATTTAGATTAAAGTAGGTCTGGTTTGATAGTAGTCTTGTGCACCTGAAAGAATCAAATGAAAATTCTTTCTGAAACTCACCTTCAAACATGGCCTTAAATAATTTCCACAGAATAAAATTCTAGGGAAAACGAGCTTACAGTAAAAAGAAATCACATACATTTAAAGAAATAAAGCAACATAAACAAAAGGCAGGAAAATCAAAAGACAACAGAACTTCTGAAGATTTCAGCTCTTATAATTATCAGACATAGGATGGAAAATAAACATTGTTAATTTGCATATAACAATACAGGAGGGGAATGAAAATATAACTAAAGAGCAACAGAGCACAACATAAATTTGAAAGAGAGCCAAAGAGAATGCTTAAAAGTGAACAATTAAAATTTAAAACACAGTGGGTAGATTTTAAAATAGATTAGACAAAGCTGAAGAAAGAATTAATGAAATGAATCAAAGATATGAGAAAGTTACCTATACTGTAGTTCAGAGAGAAAACGCATGGAAAATATGAAATATATTGATGTGTTCTTATACGTGTGTTCTAGAATACCAGAAGATGACAGAGCGGGGAATGGAGAAGGGGCAAGAGGCAATATCAGAGAGTTAATAGCTGAGAATTTCCAGGATTGTAGAAAGACACTAGTTGGAAAGTACAGAAATACCAATCAATCTTAAGCAAGAGAAACAAAAAGACATATATCTACACCTTGATCATTATTGTGAAACAACAGAACCCCAAAGGCAAAAAAGCAGTCATAGCAAACAGACTCATAAAGAAATAAAAATCAGACTGACAGCTGACTCAGCGCAACAATAAATCCCAGAAAGACTAGAATAATATCTTCTATGTGCTGAGAGAAAATAGCTTTAAACACAGAGTCGGAACTTAAGGAAAATATCTTTCAAGACCGAGAGCTATATAAAGATGAGAGCTATATAAAAATATGCCCAGCAAAAACAAAATTTGAGAGAGTTTGTCCCTAGAAACTCTCAATGAAGAAATTTGAATAATATTCTCCAAGATAAAGGAAAATAATCCCAGATAAAACATCTCAGATGCAGGAGGAAAAAATGAGAAAAAAGGTAGTAAATTGGTAGGTATATCTAAACAGATGTTGACTATATAAAGCAATAATTATATTTTTGTGGGATCAAAAGAGGAGAGAAAAATAAGATCCAGGACAATAGTATATATGTTGAAAAAGGAAATTTTTTTTTTTTTTTTTTTTTGAGGCAGGGTCTCGCTCTATCACCCAGGCTAGTGTGCAGTGGCAGGATCTCGACTCATGCAACCTCCACCTCCTGGGTTTAAGTGATTCTTATGCCTCAGCCTCCCGAGTATCTGGGATTACAGGTATGTGCCACCACTCCCAGCTAATTTTTGTATTTTTAGTAAAGACAGTGTCTTGCCATGTTGGCCAGGCTGGTCTTGAACTCCTGGCCTCAAGATCCACCCATCTCGACCCCCCAAAGTGCTGGGATTACAGATGTGAGCCACGGCGTCCAACTAAAAAGGGAAATCTTGATGACTTTGCTTCCAATTACACGGAAAAAATGAAAGCAATTAGAAGATAACTGCTCACCCTACAACGATCCACCTATTGGCATCTGCACCCACATATTCTCTCTTTCCTAGCTGATATGGTTTGGCTCTGTGTCCCCACCCAAATCTCATCTTGAATTGTAATCCCCATATGTCCAAGGAGGGAGGTGCCTAGATCATGGGAGCGGTTTCCCCCATGCTGTTCTTGTGTTAGTGAGTGATTTCTCACAAGATCTGATGGTTTTATAAGGGGCTCCTTTGATCTCCATCACTTCCCCTCCTGCCACCTTGTGAAGAAGGTGCCTGCTTCCCCTTCACCTTCCACCATGATTTTTAAAAATTAATTAATTAATTTTATTATACTTTAAGTTCTAGGGTACATGTGCACAACATGCAGTTTTGTTACATAGGTATACATGTGCCATGTTGGTGTGCTGCACCCATTAACTCGTCATTTACATTAGGTATATCTCCTAATGCTATCCCTCTCCCCTCCCCCCACCCCACAACAGTCCTCGGTGTGTGATGTTCCCCACTGTGTCCAAGTATTCTCATTGTTCAATTCCCACCTATGGGTGAGAACATGTGGTGTTTGGTTTTCTGTCCTTGGGATAGTTTGCTCAGAATGATGGTTTCCAGCTTCATCCACATCCCTACCAAGGACATGAACTCATCCTTTTTTATGGCTGCATAGTATTCTGTGATGTAATATGTGCCACATTTTCCTAATCCAGTCTATCATTGATGGACATTTGGGTTGGTTCCAAGTCTTTGCTATTGTGAATAGTGCCGCAATAAACATACGTGTGCATGTGTCTTTATAGCAGCATGATTTATAATCTTTTGGGTATATACCTAGTAATGGGATGGCTGGGTCAAATGGTATTTCTAGTTCTAGACCCTTGAGGAATCGCCAGACTGTCTTCCACAATGGTTGAACTAGTTTACAGTCCCACCAACAGTGTAAAAGTGTTTGTATCTCTCCACATCCTCTCCAGCACCTGTTGTTTCCTGACTTTTTAATGATCGCCATTCTAACTGAACTTCCACCATGATTGTAAGTTTCCTGAGGCCTCCCTAGCCATGTGGAACTGTGAGTCAATTAAACCTCTTTCCTTTATAAATTACCCAGTCTTGGGTAGAATCTTTATAGTAGTGTGAAAACAGACTAATACACCAGCTGACATTGAGGTTAGATTCCCCATGCTCCTTTCTAAAGCCAATTCCTTCACTTGTGCTCTAGATCCCAATACCTCTTGCCTACTCATGGAATAACTGCAGCAATTCTTCCCTCTCACTTTACATCATCATGATTTCCCTTCTACATCTTCTAGATCATTCCCTCCAGCATAAAACATGCTGTTATTTCTTCTGCCTTTAAAAAATCATCCTCCTTTCAACCATAGTTCCTCTTCTAGATGCTGCTCTACTTCTCTGCTCTCCTTGACAGCAAAACTCTTTGAAACGGTTGTTCTTTACTCTTTTTCAAGTTTAGCAAACTAAATCCAAGCAAAGTAAAAAGAAGGAACTAATAAAGACAAGAACTGAAATTGGTAAAATAGAAAACAAACACAATAGAAAGGATCCATAAAACAATACTCAGTACATAATAGGCAGTTAATGAATACTTGTAAATTGCATGTTAAATAGTAATTCAGCAGACAGAACACTTTAAAATGTAAAATTTATAAAGGTTACTACCTGTTCTTCCTTTTACTGAAGAGGAATTTTTTAAGTCTCCACTAATACTGGTGACTGTAGCCATGTATTTTCGTCCAGGCACCAGGTCAGTAAAAGTGAATTCTTTGGCATCTTTGGAGAGTGACTTGTGGATCAGTAAGAGGTCTCTGTCAGCTAGGGAAATGATGTATTTCTCCCATTCTGCTACAGGGGCCTGCCACATGATGCTCAGTGAGGTTTCATTGGCATGTTTGACACGAAGCTGGAGGACAGCCAGGGGGACTGAGGAAAAAGCAATGGAGACTTGGGTCATTGATGGACTGGGGCACATTCATAGAGTATACTTTTGAGAGTTCTCCTCTTCCATCCTTAAGAGTGTTTCAGTTCAACATGTTTTACGAATGTCTCTGAGCATTAAAACAAAATCTTATCACAAAAAACTTTGTTCATGTAACCAGAAATACAGACTCAATTAGAAAACATCTTTCCAGAAGAGTCATTGATTTTTGACTATATAATACTTTATCTTTTTATATGAATTCTGTAATACAAAAATATTTACTCCAATCTTGTCATTCACAAAATCACAAAGAAAAGTTCCTGTCTGAGTATTTAGGTGGAGTTAGGAGTATTTGTTACCCCCATAGGTTGAGGAGACCAAGTGCGACTTTCCCTCATTTCTGAAGTGGGGGGCACTGATGTGTTCATGGAAGGGCGAGTTGGCTGGCAATAATAGCATCTAACTGAGGACTTATCTCAAAACTGATTCCTTTAAAAGGTTTTATTATTACAATTTCTAGGAGACATTAAGAATAAACTGTTGGTTGGGCGCGGTGGCTCACAGCTGTAATCCCAGCACTTTGGGAGGCCGAGGCGGGTGGATCACTTGAGGTCAGGAGTTTGAGACCACCCTGGCCAATATGGCAAAACTCCATCTCTACTAAAAATACAAAAATTAGCTGGGCGTGGTGGCTCACATCTATAGTCTCAGCGGGAGGCTGAGGCATGAGAATTGCTTAAATGGGGGAGGTGGAGGTTGCAGTGAGCTGAGATGGTGCCACTGCACTCCAGCCTAGGCAACAGAGCAAGACTCCGTCTCAAAAAAAAAGAAAAGAAAAGAATAAAGTGTTGCTGCCTTAAATTATGAAAGAATCAAGTATTAAAAATTTTACTGTAAATTTTGCATCCATAAATTTTCTATAAATCCATTCTAATTGAGTCCCTAACTCTCCATCTTCCTTCTTCAGTATAGAGAAATAATTTGATTATTTACATCGAGGCCTACTTCAAGTTACCTGAATAAGGTAAACTGGAGACACAGTTTAAGAAAAGTTTGGGCTGGGTGCAGTGGCTCATGCCAGTAATCCCAGCACTTTGGGAGGTCGAGGCGGGTGGATCACCTGAGGTCAAGAGTTTGAGACCAGCCTGGCCAATATGGTGAAACCCCATCTCTACTAAAAATGCAAAATCAGCCAGGTGTGGTGGCACATGCCTGTGATCCTAGCTACTTGGGAGGCTGAGGCAGGAGAATCGTTTGAACCTGGGAGGCAGAGGTTGCAGTGAGCCAAGATCGTGCCATTGCACTCCAGCCTGGGCAACAAGAGTGAAACTCTATCTCAAAAATAAAAAAGAAAGAAAAAGAAAAACAAAAGTTTGGCCTGGCACCGTGGCTTATGGCTGTGATCCTAGCACTTTGGGAGGCCAAGGTAGGCGGACTGCTTGAGGCCAGGAGTTTGAGACCAACCTGGCCAACATGGTAAAATCCTGTCTCTACTAAAAGTACAAAAATTAGCTGAGCCTGGTGGCACATGCCTGTAATCCCAGATACTCGGGAGGCTGAGGCACAAGAATTGCTTGAACCTAGGAGGTGGGGGTTGCAGTGAGCTGAGATTGTACCACTGCACTCCAGCCTAGGCCTGGGAGACACAGCAAGACTCTGTCTCAAAATGTAAAAATAATAAATAAATAAATAAATAAAAGTTCTCCTGAGAATTATGCTGACAGCTGAGAGCCCCTAATGTTCTGTGATCTTACATTTCCAAATCATTTGAGGTGAGTGATAAAATATTGGAGATGACAGAGACACTTGTCCTGTGAAATACTAAAAGTTGCTTAGTTTAAGCTGCTGTAGGTCTTTGATCATCATCCAGTGGATACTAATATTTGGAAGATGAGGAGATTACTGCAAGACACAGTTGGCAAGCTAAGTGGGTGTCATGATCCTTTTCTTTGACATTGTTCTAAGAAGAACAGTGAATCCACGTAGTTATTTCCCTATTATCAGGCGAACTAAGAGAGAAGGTATTTGAATTTCACTCTAAATATGGAGTATTTCGCATTACAAGGATTATCAAGGAAATGTTGAACTTAGAAATGCAACTCTCTTATTTGACAATATGAGTACAAGTATTTGACAGTATGAGGATACTGAAACATGAATCTTGGTATTCTTGCTGTCACGATTATATTGCAAAGCTTTGGGCAAGTTATAACCTCTTTGAGTCTGTTTTCTCATTTCAGTAGCCTTATTCTTCCCTTCCCTAAAATCCAAATATATCCCTCTCCACTTTAATCACTCTTCCTTGGTACCTGAAATCCCCACATTAGTCAACATGAGGTCAAGGCAGTGGTTCCGTAATGCTGATCACTAGCAAAACGTTCTTGTTTTGTGGGAAGGGTTAGTCTTTATTTTCAGAATGTATCCATCCTACTCTTTTGGTGTTTAAAATGGCTTTCTTTCATGAAATAATGGAGTTATTAGTGGAAGTGATTTTAAATGTTTTAATTTGACAAATTAGGTGTTAGAAACCCCATGTTAGCCTTAAAGTCCTTAATATCTCAAATTCAGAAAACACCAGGGTATGATATTAGCAGTTATGGCAGTTACCTGGGTTACCTGCGAGAGGGAACAAATTACTCTTCCATTGTTATTAACATCTTCTTATTTGCCTACCTGTCCTGCCTTGGCAACGCTCAGAATTCTTCAAATTTCCACTCTCAACAATGACTTCCACCTCATACTGTCTTCCCGGCACGAGCCCCGTGTCATCCAAGACATACTGTGTTTCTTCCTTTCCCACAGTGATGTTGAGCAGCACCACAGAATCATTGAAGAGTAGGATCCGATACTGCTCCCAGTCTCCAGCAGGGGGCGACCAGCTCACTACAAGAGACCTCATCCTGCCATTATTGTTTGCCTCCAGGTTTGCAACTTTGTCTGGAACTAAATGGTGAAATGATGTCAAAAAGGAGATATTACAGACCAAAAGTAAGGATACTCATTTACTTTTCTTGGGCAGCAGTAGATAGGAGACACAATATCTGCAGTTCAAAACATTTCTATCCCCTCTTGATGTCTGTGGATTGCAAATGAGTGTTCTTTATTTTGGAGACACTTGACACACAAGAAATGTCTGCTAAAATCATTTTAGTAATATCAGTAATGTAATCTTCTGTTATAGTGTTAATAATCTAGTGATATGTGGCATCCTTTGGAAGAGATATTGGATGTCGTGATCATGAGGCATTCCTTTCTTTCTTTTCCAACTGAAAAGATTAATGTTCTTGCAAGATTGTTTTTTTTTTTTTTTTTTTTTTGCTTAAAAACATTCAAGGTCTCTCTATAATCTACAGAATAAAATGTCAAGCCCTCTGCTTACATATTTTTGGCTCTTTCAGTTCAGACCCCATATCCTTCCAGTCTTAACTGAGACTACTTTCTGCAGCCATCCTCTCTCCTTCCCTACCCTTTGGAAAGCTGGCCTCCAGTTGTATGTTCTGTAGACCTGCAAGTCTCCTGGGCCCTTCTGCTTCTGGGCCTTTGCTTATTTTGTCCCCTCCACCCCAAAAGCTCTTCCCTCTTTTCCCTGTTTGTCACAAACGTTACATCTTTTAGGTCCTTATTAAAGACCATTTCTATTTCCTCCAAGTTTTTTTTTTTTTTTTTTTTTTTTTTTTTTTTTTGAGACAGGGTCACACTGTATTGCTAGGCTGGAGTGAAGTGATGCAATCATGGCTCAATCACAGGGCTCAAGCAATCCTCCCAGCTCAGCCTCCTGAGTAGCTAGGACCACAGGCACATGTCACCATGCCCAGCTAATTAATTTTTTTTTTTTTTTTTTGTAGAGACAAGGTCTCATTATGTTGCCGAGGTTGGTCTCAAACTCCTGGGCTCAAGCAACCCTCCACCTCAGCCTCCTAAAGTGCTGGGATTATAGGCATGAGCCACAGCACCCTGCTCCCATTTCTTCCAAGTTTTTACTGCTCTTATGAAAGAAGATTTTATCTTTCCTTTTTGACCATATAGCTCTTACTTCAGATCTCTAATAGCAGAGAGAATGGACTCTGGAATCAAATAGCCTGGTTTAAATTCTAGCTCCACCACTTACTGGCTGGATGACTATGGACAAATTATTTGACCTCTTTGGATTATCTGTATAATGGTAATAATAACAGGACATCTCTCACAGTTTTGTTGTGAGAACTAAATGAAATAATGGGTGTAAATTATTTAGTCAGTGCCTGATACATGCAAGTATCAATACAGTCACTTATTAAAATGTACTATTTTTATTTTTGTACATGTGTGTATTCCACGTCTGTGTGATTAAAATGAAACTTTTCTAAAGCAGGAGTTGGACAATTTTTTCTGTAAGGATCAGGTAGTAAATATTTCGGGTTTTGCAGGATGCATATGGTCTCTGTCTCATCTTTTTCTTGTTTGTTTGCTTATTTGTTGGTACAACCCTTTAAACATGTAAAAACCACTCTTAGCTTGAGGGCGAAAGAAAATCAGGCCACAGACCAGATTTGGCACCAGATGGGGTAGTTTGCTGGATCCTGCCTTAAAGGCAAGTAGCATGTCTTATTCATTTTAACAATAGTACGGTAATTTACACATATAAGGCACTGGATAGATAAGTGTTTGAGGACATAAATTAATAAAATAATGTAAAATAATGTATGGAAAACATGGTTAAATGCTAACTGGTTCTCACTGTAAGAATGAATCAGAAATGTTTTATATACTGGTATCAGTGCTAATGCATTTATGCTACGTAAGTGATGTGACATGAAAAAGCATAAGACAGAAACAACATGCAGGTCATTCAGAAATCCAAACTCATATGCCTAAGTGACTCAGAAGAATGGGCCATACTCCAGACACCTTCAGTTACATAGGCTCCACTTCTCAGATTGGGAAAGGAGTTTTCCTGCTAACTTATTTTGTCCTATTTTAAGGTGGATCAGAGAGTGATTTGAGCAACCAAGGAACATTCTGGAGCCCAAGACTCACATGTTCTGCCCACTGCCATCTTCTGAGCAGACAGTTCACCGGAGACACAGCTGACAGTAACTTGATAAAGTCGTCCGGGGGCTAACTCTTTAAAGTGAGTTTCAGTAACCCGAGGTGCTAATACTCTGGATTCCTTGATGGTCCCTTTGTGAGAGAGGGTGATATTGTAAGAATCCACATTTCCAGGAGGTCTTTGCCACTTGACTTTTAGAGAGGTCAAACTGCCATCATTTGTCACCTTCAGATTTGAGACTTCCATGGGGGCTAATTAGGAAAGAACAGAAAGGAGACTTTTACTCAGGATCTCTCACCAGTCCTATGGTCAAATTTTGACCTGTAATTTTATTTCTGCAAACCACATTCCTTGCTCTGGAGAAAACAAGCACTTCAAGAGGCAAACATTATCCTCTTCAGATGGTGAAAAAATAAAAAAAAAGTTTTAAAGAGGCAAAAAGTAATGTTGTAAAACCAAAGGTAGGCCATATGCCTAGTGGCAAGGCCAAAACCTTGGCAGGCAGAAGCCTGGATTCTGGTTCAGACTGGGCCATTAGTCAGCTGGGAAACTCTGGACAGCTCTTCTAGTTCACTGAGCCTTATGGTGTTTCTTATTGGCAAATGAGGCTAGGTCAAAGACCTACAATGGTCCTTTCCAGTTCAGAAATTCTTTAAGTGGAATGCACAAAGAGGTCTGCCATCTGCCTCATTTCTTATCGCCTTTATATATTAATATTCAGTAATATTGAGTACATAGTAAATAGATCAACCGATTGGTGATTACAAAATTTTATGTGATAAAACTACTTTAATTTTTATATTAAATCATGATAAAGTTAATGAGTTGTGTTACTACTTCATCAAAGGAAAGTGATTAAAAAGGAGATACCCTTTGGTTAATACTCTTTCTAGAATATAAATTAATGAAGCTTCCTTAAAAGAATGGGCGGCCGGGATCAGTGGCTCACGCCTGTAATCCCAACAATTTGGGAGGCCAAGGCGGGTGAATCATGTGAGGTCAGGAGTTCAAGACCAGCCTGGCCAACATGGTGAAACCCCATCTCTATGAAAAATACAAAAATTAGCTGTGCGTGGTGGCAGGCGCCTGCAATCTTAGCTACTCGGGAGGCTGAAGCAAGAGAATCACTTGAACCTGGGAGGCCGAGGTTGCAGTGAGCTGAGATCGCATCATTGCACTCCAGCCTGGCCAACAAGAGCAAAACTCTGTCTCAAAAAAAAAAAAAAAAAGAATGGGCATAGCACTCTGATTTTGCATAAGGCAGTCAGGAATGCAATTTGCTCTTGAGGTACATAAATAACTTTTAAGAACATTTTTGGCCAGGAATAGCTACATATATTTGAGGTGTGCTATAAAAGGTATGTAAATGTACTGGTGTCCTCAAATATCTTTCCCACCAGCCTCCTATAGTTCCAGAAACTAATGTCTAAGGTGCTACATATATTAGAGTTTCTCTTAAAATTACATAACTTACCAAGAGAGGAGATTTAATGCACACATTAGACTTGCTAGAAGCATTAGACTCTACTAAAATGTAAGCACTGTGAGGGCAGCAAAGACTTTGGCTCTCTTGGATATTATATCAGCAATGCCCAGCATCTAGCTTACATTGAATAACTATTGGCTGAATGAATGAAAGTTTGTATAAATTACTCATTAATACTTAGCATAGATTCATTTATTAGTCTAGGGTAGGCTGTGGGAATAGGTCCTGTGGTATTGGGTCCCAGGTCATGTGGTTAGATAGAAAATTTTGGAAATGACTATCACACAGGAGTAGGGCTATGTATAGCATGGAGAAAGTAACTCTGGTTCACTGTGAGTGATGTCATAAAGACAGTGGATGCCTGGTTAAGAAAAGGAAGTGGCCGGGCGCGGTGGCTCACGCTTGTAATCCCAGCACTTTGGGAGGCCGAGGTGGGCGGATCACGAGGTCAGGAGATCGAGACCACGGTGAAACCCCGTCTCTACTAAAAATACAAAAAATTAGCCGGGCGTGGTGGCGGGCGCCTGTAGTCCCAGCTACTCGGAGAGGCTGAGGCAGGAGAATGGCGTGAACCTGGGAGGCGGAGCTTGCAGTGAGCCGAGATCACGCCACTGCACTCCAGCCTGGGCGACACAGTGAGACTCCGTCTCAAAAAAAAAAGAAAAGGAAGTAGGAATCCTTAGCAAGGAGATGGAGTATTAAAAAGAGAAGAAGAGAAGCTAGGTCCATACCAGTAATTAACTTTGCCTACTCAAAATGTTGCCAAGGGCTAGCCTAAACTTTAGAATGAAAGAGAATCCTTCTTTTTCTGAGTAGAAAAGTGGATATGAGTTTTCTATACCTTATAAGAATTTCAATTTGTCCTATATTACTGTTATTCATATAATAAACTTGATTTATTAAACATTCTCTTGATTTCACTTTATTCTTCTTCAGCTAGCTAGGGGGAACTTACCTGTCCTGACTAGTTTCCACCTGTAGTTTTGCAGCCCTGAGGCCTCAGTCACAACAGTGAGGTTGTAGAGGTAGCCAGGGGTCAGCCCATGAAAAGCAAAGGAAGTAGCATGTTTGTCCACAACACCGCCATGAACTAGGATCCCTCTATCCATTAGCATCAGCCGATATCGTTCCACATTCCCAGAACCATGGGACCAGGAAATCAGGAGAGAATTGGCTTTTGTGGAAATACCAATATCTTTCACTGGAGATGGCACTAGTGGGATAAAATGCATGTCCAAATGTCATTCATAATTCTCTTATAGGAGACATAGACACATTTAATTAGAAGTCACACATTCATTTATGTTCCTCTGTACATCTTAACTTGGTAATAGCATTAGTAAATAACAGGGTTCTGGAAATTTCACTGGAACTTTGATTAGTGCTCTTTTCAAGTCTGCAGCCTCAAGTTACATCATAATTTACTTGTCTGCCTCTCCTACTTAATAGGTATTAAGGTAGCTTTTGCCAGTGAAGTATATAACATTGCACAGCAGGAAGTGGAAGAGAGAAAGGAAAGAACTATAGAAGATGAAAAATGGAGAGGAAGATTTAAAAAAGAGAGAGAAAATGTGGCACATATACACCATGGAATACTAGGCAGCCGTAAAAAAGGATGAGTTCATGTCCTTTGCAGGGACATGGATGAAGCTGGAAGCCATCATTTTCAGCAAACTAACACAGGAACAGAAAACCAAACACTGCATGTTCTCACATAAGTGGGAGCTGAACAATGAGAACACATGGACACGGGGAGGGGAACATCACACACCGGGACCTGTTGTGGGGTGAGGGGGATAGGGAACGGACAGCATTAGGAAAAATATCTAATGTAGATGACAGGTTGATGGGTGCAGCAAACTACCATGGCACGTGTATACCTATGTAACAAACCTGCATATTCTGCACATGTATCCCAGAAATTAAAGTAGAAATATTCCAGAACTTAAAGTATAATAAAAAAATTTAAAAAGAGAGAAAATGAGGGGAGAGCAAATGACATGAAAGACATGTTTTATGGAAGGAGGGAGCGATGTGCCATGTATATCATAATATGTGGGTGCACAGATGGCTTATTTTTCACCACATCGAAGAAACAAAGACTTGTTTCAAACATAGGAATATTTAGGAAACATTATGACTTGATGTTATGAGAAGAGTATACAAAGAATAAAAACATCTAAAAAATAAGTTTTATGGCACAAACTTAGAAAATGGGGCAGAAAGTCTTGCTGCTTTGGATTTGAGTTAGAAGGGCCATTAGGGAGTATCTATTCCAAATTGGAGAAAACTGCAGTTCCACAGAAGTCCCATGACTTCTTCAAAACCACTCAACAAGTTACCAGCATAGCCACGCATCCTATTTTCAGTCCAGTCTGTCCACTGTATCCCACAAGCTCCTTTTACAAATTTAACTAATTGCTAATTAATTAACTTTGTTCTGGAGTAGCAATCTTACTCCTATTCCTTGAATAAAGTATAACTTGAAAAGTATCCTATTAACTACTCAGCTATAAAATAAACAGGTCTTACCTGTTGATCCATTGGTATAAACTGAAGAAGAATGTTTTCCTCCAGAAACAGCTGTGATGGTAATATTGTATTTACTACCAGCAGTGAGATTGAAAAAAGTGTATTCATTCCATGAAGTACTTTCTTGAATTTGAACCCCCTGTATCTTTTGGTTATTTTCATCAAATAATTGCACCTCATACAAGGTGACTTTTCCGGAAGAAGGAGTCCACCAAACATGCAAGCTGGTTGAAGTCGTCTTCTCTTTACTGACTCCAAACCTAGCAGGAGGTAAAGGATCTGCAAGGCAAATACAAAAAAAAAAAAAAAAAAAAAAAAAAGAACATGGCTTGAAGACTTTTGCAAATAACTGCTTATTTTACTGCAGTCCAGGTTCATTTTTCTCAAAAATCTGTTACTTGTGAAATAAATTGGCATTTTGCTTCACTTCCAAACCTACCCTTTCACTTTTAAAAAAAAAAAAAAAAAAACCCATTTAGCTACTAGTCATATGAATTCCTTTTTCTACTAAAACTTTTTTTGTTGTTGTTAAGGTAGCTCTGATCTTGAAAGTCCAAGCAAAGTTATATTTTCTTTGGCTTGCAGTTTAGCAACTTTTTCAAACATTGACAAACATCCAGGTTATGCCTGGATAAATACTGAAGATCTCAACAGAAAATACAGATATTAAGAAATAATTTGAAATATACACTGAACTTCATCCTAGGTTGTAGAGTGTTGGTGTCTAGTATACGTAACTTTGGGTGGTTTTTAGATATTAGACAACCACAAAAGATACACATCTGATTATAAACCTAGGATAGGTTTGCTTACCAAAATGGATTCTCCCAGTAGCTGGGATTCCCTATATCCCTAGATTTTTTTTTTTTTTTTTTTTTAAGATGGAGTCTCGCTCTTGTCGCACAGGCTGGAATACAGTGGCGTGATCTCGGCTCACTGCAACCACCGCCTCCCAGGTTCAAGCAATTCTCCTGCCTCAGCCTCCCGAGTAGCTGGGATTACAGGCACACGCCACTGTGTGCGGCGAATTTTTTTTATTTTTAGTAGAGACAGGGTTTCACCATGTTGGCCAGGCTGGTCTCAAACTCCTGACTTCAGGTGATCTGCTCGCCTCAGCCTCCCAAAGTGCTGGGATTACAGGTGTGAGCCACCACATCCGGCCCCCTATATCCCTAGATATTTAAAATCTCAATTTTGGGGCACTTTGGTGCTGCCAGAGCACCCAGAGTAAGTGGGAATGGGCAAATCTTGCACTCAACTGTTCACCTTATTTCAACTCTCAAAGCCAAGGATCAGTTTGAGAAGACCTGCTTTGCCTATGTTGAATCTCCACCATTGAAATTGAATAGAATAAAAAGCATATCAGGGTTAGGAACTAAGTCAGTGATATTTAGTGAGCAGCCATTCTTTTGGTACAGTGGGGAGTAAAGTCTAAGAAATAAGGGGCTGCCCCTACCCTGAGTGCTGAGAGTAGAACTAGTGAGAGACATCTTTATGAGAAATTTTCAGAAATCCAACATGGTTCTTGGTCTAGAAAGTGGGATCAAGACATTGGAGACCAATATTGAAGGGTCCGGTCAGATATTATAATGGCATGGCTATAGAAACTTCACTACTTCCTGGTAGACTATACTGTGCTCACAATATAACCCCAGGAATTATAGACCTTATTAGAAGATATAACCTTCTTATATGTTTTAAGATGATGTTCACTTGTAATTAACATATAAAAGAAATAAGATAGCCTTACTCTATATTCAAAAGGAAGTTATAAACGGACAACTCATAAGACTATGTATGGCTGACCAATAGACACCATAGGCTTAATAGAGCCTATGAAATCTAATGTTTCTGTTTTATGCTATGATTTATGCTAAGTATATCATACTGCAAAATTATATATGCCACATTTATAACATCAATAATTAATAATAACATAAATGTTAGCTGACAAGCAAGCTGAGGCAGCAGTAACTACGCCAAAAATTAACAGAGGGCCTGAAACACAGGTGAGCTTGGAAGACAAGGTTGCATGGTTCACACCACAGCACAGCCCTTTGGTTCACCTGAAGAACATATGTTCTAGAGTTTGACAGCCCGGGCTTGAATTGGGCTCTCCTATTTGTAGCTGTGTGCTTTGGGCAATTCCTTAACCTCCCTGTGCCTTAGTTTCCTCATTTATGCAATCCTGATAATAATATCTTTTTAGTAGAACTGTTACGAAGATTACATTGCATATTATATAAAAAGTAGTTCGAACTGTATCTGGCATGTAGTAAGTGCTCAATGTTAGCTGTTATTATTATGATGATGATTATTATTATTATTCCTATAATTAGGTGAAAATATTGCCACAGAAGCAGTGAAATGTAATGGCACACAGCATGGGCTTTGGAGTCAGAATTAAATTCAAATCTCAGCTCTAACAAAGTCATGAGACTTTGGGCAAGCTATTTAACCTGTCTAAGCCTCCACTTTCCTATCTGTCTGGGGAGTATAATAATAATACCTATATTCCAAGGCAGTTTTGAGAAGTAACAAGATATAGAGGAGACTATGAGATTCTAATAGCCAGTGAAACTCAAGAACAATGCTGTGGTACCCAATTGAGATAATATACTTTTGCTGAAGTGGCATTTTAAGGACAAGGGTGAGAGGGACAGCTGCTTCCAGTGACAGTTCAAAAGGGATCAATACTGTCATCTACATGTACTGTCAAGCCAGATAAAAATTTTAAAAAATAATGTTATGATCAGTAGAATCTAAACATATATAATCCACAAAATACGAGATATAGAAATAAATTTTAAGGTTGCGTGTCTAGAGGGTGAAGTTCAGAAATGCAGACTTTATCTAATCTTTCTGAGCCAGAAAACAAAACAGTCAATCCTTTGCACATCCGCTAGAACAAAGGAACAATGAGACTGGGAAGTGCCTGGGCTGGAGAACCTGCAGTGGAAACAAACACTTAAAACCCCATTTATACTGTGATAAAGCCCTTTGCTGGCAGTTGTCCACTATTGCTATGCATGCTGCAGAAACTAAATAGTTTTCAGACTCCCTTTAAATCTAAGCCCAATAAAAACTCTGATGGATTTAAAAAGTTTTCAAAATTTTATTAGATACTTCTATCAGGGGTGCACATTTCATATAATATGTCTGTGTGTATATGTATTAAATATATGTGTATATATATATATATATGGAGACAGAAAATTTTTAATGCTACTTGAAAATTTAGTCATGTACCTATAATCTTCTGATCATATGACAGATCATACATAATTAGGAAATCCTACTTGACTTATATAATTTATGCGAATGGTTAAAGGTATCAATGCACAGATGTGTGCATTTATAGCCTCTGGTTTTTCCACTCATCACACTCATACACATAGTAACCAGTGAAGTATTAAAAAATATGAGAACTAGTAATAAATCAAATCAAAAATAATAAATCAAAGTTTTAGTCTTGATTAATATATCAATATTTATCATTAGCCATAAATTTAAAGCACTTTGTACTTCTTGGTTCCCAACAGACCTGAAATACGGAATGACAAACGCATAGTCAAAATGAATAATAACAGTAAGTTCTATAATATTCATTTTATATACTTGAATAAATCTACCAGCACCAGAAAGCCCCAGAGTTCCATAAGCAGGCTTTACGTCAACACAATTTTTCTGTTCTCAAAGGAAAAGACAAAGTATGGCAGAATTCCTGAACCAAAATGAATTCTTTTTTCCTTTTCTTTTTTTTTAAATGTGACTTAGGAAGCCAAGTGTGATGATGTGTGCCCTTAGTTCCAGTTACTTAGGAGGCTGAGGCAGGAGGGTTGCTTGAGTCCCGGTATTGGAGGCTGTAGTGCATCATAATAGTGCCTGTGAATAGCTACTGCACTCCAGCCTGGGCAACATAGAAAGACACTGTTTTTTTTTTTTTTTTAATGTTATTTAGAAAGGGAAAGAAAGCTATATTTATAGCACAAATAATATTTGCTTCTTAATTGTTTTCGTGACAGCATGGTCATTAAAACATTAGTATTTATTGATATAGAAGTGTCTAGACTCTTTAGAATTAGAAGTGATTGTATTTGCTATAGAAATAAATTCAACCTTATAACAAAAAGGGCAGCCAATCCATGGGTTGGTGCCAAAAGCTTTTCTTAAAGGCATAACAGCACCACATTACATCTGTATAGGACCTGATAATTCACAACATGCTTTCTCAGTTGGAACAGGGGCTCAGAGACATTAAATGACTCACTCATGTTGTATGGGAACAGGTAGTACAGTTGAGCTTCCAATACCTGTCTCTAAATCGTGTTTTCTTTCTATCACACCTTAGTTGTCCTAGTGTGGGAAATGATGTCATGAATTGCATATGCAGTGTAATGACAAAAAATAAAAATAGATGTCTATGGAAAATGATAGGCATATTTATAGAATTTTTCAGATGTTGGTTTGCTATTGTAGCATAGTCAAAATGAGTAACAACCGTAATGACAGCTAAATCTAATTCTGTGATCATGAAAGTTCCCTTTTTGAAAATAATATTTTTCTTGCCTGTTCCCTTTTTTCCTTATTTTATTGCCTTTACCTGGAGTCCCTTCATTTTGTGTTGGATTACTTTGAAAGCCTTCTAAGTGTCTTCCTTATTTTCTTTTGAGACAGGGCCTTGCTCTGTCACCCAGGCTGGAGTCCAGTGACGTGATCATGGCTCACTGCAGTCTCAACCTCCTGGGCTCAAGTGATTCTCCCACCTTAGCCTCCCAAGTAGCCGGGACCACAGGTGCACACCACCATGCCCAGCTAATTTTTGTATTTTTTTTTTTTTTTTTTTTTGAGATGGAGTCTAGCTCTGTTGCTGAGGCTGGAGTGCAGTGGCACGATCTCGGCTCACTGCAACCTCCGCCTCCTGGGTTCAAGCAATTCTCCTGCCTCAGCGTCCTGAGTAGCTGGGATTACAGGCGCCTGCCACCACACCCAGCTAATTTTTATATTTTTAGTAGAGATAGGGTTTCATTGTGTTGGCCAGGCTGGTCTCGAACTCCTGACCTCGTGATCCACCCGCCTTGGCCTCCCAAAGTGCTGGGATTACAAGCATGAGCTAGCGTGCCCAGCCTAATTTTTGCATTATTTTGTAGAGATAGGGTTTCACCATGTTGCCCCAGCTGGTCTCAAACTCCTGAGCTCACATGATCTTCCCACCTTAGCCTCCCAAAGTGCTGGGATTGCATGCGAGCCACCACACCCAGCCTCTTCCTTATTTTCCGTCTTTCCTCTATGATTGCCAAATAATCTCTTTGTACATCTGCCCCATCTGTCATCCTCATTCCCCTTGAAGCATCAAAAACTTTTTATGAGTTTCTATTTCAGGATAAAGTCTAAGTTTCTTTCTAGGCACTCGAGTTCTTCTCAAACTGGATTTTATCACTGCCTCCCAACCAAAGAACAGCATCTTTACAGAAATTGGGATACCAATCTAGTTCCAAGCAGAGTGGTTAGGAGACTTGATTGGAACTGCATTTATGTAGCATTTTACATAAAATGGAGTAAACATCCACTATTCCTATGAAATAATTGGAGGATTACTTGTAAAAATCAGGGTGGGGACGGGGCAAAAAACCAAACCATCCTTTGGTGCAGGTTTTTGAAAATGAGAAGAAAAACAAAATGGAAAAGAATTGTGCACAACCTCCAGTTAATTAAATACATTTCTAGAGAGGTAATTTTTTTTTTTTTTTTTTTTTTTTGTGAGATGGAGTCTCGCTCTGTCGCCCAGGCTGGAGTGCAGTGGCACGATCTTGGCTCACTGCAAGCTCCGCCTCCCGGGTTCACGCCATTCTCCTGCCTCAACCTCCCGAGTAGCTGGGACTACAGGCGCCCACCACCACGCCCGGCTAATTTTTTTTTTGTATTTTTAGTTGGGACGGGGTTTCACCATGTTAGCCAGGATGGTCTTGATCTCCTGACCTTGTGATCCACCCGCCTTGGCCTCCCAAAGTGCTGGGATTACAGGCGTGAGCCACTGCATCCGGCTGAGAGGTAATTTCTTTTACTTTGTTATTATTGCTGTTTGACAATAGTCAGTTTTCTGGCTTACTTTAAAGATGATGCATTATATTATGCTAATACATCAGGTTGCTGTGCATTTAATGTAACATCTGTATACACTAGATCTAAAATGAGAAACTCACTTTTAGTGAATATTAGAGAACCATGTGAATATTAGAGAACCATGTGAGCACTGAGGGCACCCAGACAACTTAACGAGATTAATGCACCCTCATCCCCACGATATTCTTCAGTAGTTCCAGCCCAATTATTTAATATCAATAACTGAGGCTTTTTCAATATTATCTAAAATGCTACATAAGTGCAATATACAGAGAAGTCCCCGGCCCCCTCTTCTAATCAGATTGCTGTCCAAAAGCTTTCCTATGTAGAAATTCATGAGCTGTCTTATGTACTTCCAAACCTGGACATCTAGGTATTAAGGCATTATTGTTAATGTTAGATGTGATAATTATATTGTGGTTATCACTCAGAGATGTAGACTGAAATATTTACAAATGAAATGAAATAATCATGACTTGGATTGTATCAAAATGATGTGCAGTGGGGGAGTGGGTGGGGATATAGATGAAACAGGGTTGGTCATAAATTGGTAATTATTGAAGGGAGGTGATGAGTACATGGTAGTTCATTATACTATTCTTTTTTACCTTTTTAGGTACTGAGTTTTTCCATATAAAAGGAAGAAAACACAATATCAAAAACAAAAATCCCTGCAAACCTAGATATATACTTACTGTGTTCATTTTAGTTTCACATTATATGTTTAGGGGTACATATGCATCTTAATTTATATACATTCATACATATAGAATGGGATTTGTTTCTCCTACCAGGTTAGAAAAGTATAATATTATCTTTTATTCCCAGGGGGATTCCAGCAAACTGGCATCTAGGAATGGAGGGCAAACAGTTTTCTTTTTTTTTTTTTTTTTTTTTCATTCTGTCTAGACAAATTAGATTTTATTTCTTCCTAGCTAATGTGTAAAGTGCCATGCCTACCAACAGAAGTCAGACTAATAGAGAAATATTTCTAGGCACATAAAGGAAGACCAATTTCAGAGAACTGGGCTGGTTCATTCCATATAGGTAGCTCGGCTTGACCTTAAAATTCCTGAAATAAATGAACTGTAAATGGCTGATTGCAAAATACTGAAGTCATCACCAAAAGTTCAACACAATCAAAGATCAATAGTGACTCACAATTGCTTCACACTAAAACATATTTAACCATTATTCTATTTTTGTGTATGCTAAGTATAGATATTTAAAATATTTTATAAGACATTTGGTCCTCTTTAAAAGTTGACTTGAAAAATAATAAAACAACACGTGGTAATTTGAAAAAGCTAATGCCAACTTAAAAATAATATCCTTTTCACAGAGTAGTGGAAGGAATACTGGAGTTGGAGCCAGTAAACCAGAGTTCAAGTTCTGACTCTATTGTATGTTAGCTGTGTGAATATGTAAACATTGTCAGTTAATTCTTATGAAGACCAATCTCATCTCCAACCCGGAAGTAATAATAGCAAACTCACTACACACTTCATATGTGACAAAAGCTTTTCTAGATTTTATGTATGAACCAATGAAAACCTCGTAACAACCCCATGAGTTATTATTATACTATCCCCATTTTGTAAGTTTGGAAACAGACCTGGAAGGGTTAAATAACTTGCCCAAAATAACGTGGCTAGTAAGCGGTAGAGGCAGTCTACCTTCAAAACTCAACTCTTAGTCTCTATGCAAACTGCCCTTTCACAATACCCCCTCCACAGAGTTGCCATGAGAATAAAATTAAGCTATAGATGGTCAGTATAATATGTATTTCTTACTGTAACCAATTAAACATAATATGTGGTAGTATTTTATATGCTATAAAAGCACAAAACAGGCTGGCCACAGAGGCTCAAAACCAGCCTGAGCAACATAGGGAGACCCCATCTCTACAAATAATTAAAAAAACGAACTGGGCGTGGTGTTGGGTACCTGTAGTCCCAGCCACTCAGGAGGCTGAGGCAGGAGAATTGCCTGAGCCTGGGAGGTCAAGGCTGCAGTGAGCTGTGGTTGTGCCACTGCACTCCAGCCTGGGCAACAGAGCAAGATCCTATCTGAAAAAAATTTAAAAAATAAAATAAAATTTTAAAGAAGCACAAAACAAATATTAGAGTACTCTTCTCTTCCTGGGAAAGATAATAAATACTCTTAGGCATTATTTGATCATGCATTAAGAAGAATCATATCAAAATCTTAATGCCAGCAAATAATAGAAAAATTATGTCAATAGTTCTTGAACTTGTGTGCATCGATTCACTCTGATATTTGTTTAAAATGCAGATTCCCTCAGCTCTATTCCTTCTAAATTCTAATTCTTTCCATGTGGGGTAGAAACCAAGAATATGTTTTCATAACGAGCTCTGCAAGATATTTCGATGCAGGTAACCTACAGATATTATTAAGAAATGATGGCTTATGTTTAAAACTATAAAAGTATTAGGGGATGAATTGTGTCCCCACCAAATTTGTATGTTGAAACCCTAAACCCCAGTACCTCAGTATGTGACTGTATGTGGAGATACAGCCTTTACAGAGGTGATTAAGTTAAAATGGGGCCATTAGAGTGGGCCCTAAGCCAATATGACTGATGTCCTTATGAGAAGACATTAACAGACAGACAACAGAAACAGAGGGACCACTATATGAGGACATGCAAAAAGGTGCCATTTGCAAGCCAAGGAGAGGCCTCAGAAGAATCTAAACCTGCAGACACCTTTGCCTTGGACTTTTAGCCTCCAGGATTGTGAGAAAATAAATTTCTGTTGTTTAAGCCACCCAGAGTCAGGGGTATTTTGTTAAGACACTCCTAGTAAACCAATACAATAAGCAACATTTCAAAGTGGAAATAATAGCTGATATGGTGATTCAACAATTAAAGTTCCTAAAATGTTTTTTATTAAAGACAAATAAGTTAGCCATATTAAAATAATTAAAATCATTTGAGAATTTTGTTTTTTATTTTTCTAGGCTGATTAATAAGTTGCTGAAACTGACTTAACAAGAGGGACAATGCTTTTAAAATATTACTTCTACAGGTAAAGTTATCTACCACTACACCTCTTCCCTGGGCTCTGTAATTTACCCATAATCCAATGAGAATAGAACATATTTTTAGTATATGTACATTCTCTCACTAAAATATTAATTTCATTCATTCACATCTACGTGCTTATCTGTATCTATACATTGGTATCTCTCTCTCTCTCTCTCCTTCTATTCATCATCCATGCCCAGATCCACCACCATCCATCTTTCCATTCATACATCTATCCATCCATTTAATCAGTATTTATGGAACACCTACCATGTATTAGATGCCATTTAAGTACTGAAAACCTACTTCTTATTGCCAGACAAATAAATGCTCCCTAAAATTTTCAAGTGAAAACCACAAAGTAGAAGTCACAAATTCAAATGTCTTTAGAATGCATTCAGGTAAGGAAATAAATGAAGTGGTATTCCAGTGAATTGGTATCTAAAAGGAGAAGCCACAAGTAAGCTCTAGAGAGTTTTAGGCACAGTTTTGCCAAATCTTCCAAAATTTTAAGAGAATCCACACATTTGGGTTTTAATGTGAATTTTCAATTTTTAGTGCTGGTGAAATAATCTGGATGTTTTCACAAACACTACATGAGCCAAACACAACATAGTTATTATTTAGACACCTAGCTATCTCTAGAGGCTACCAGCTTGCAACCTCTGCTCTAGACTCTGAGTACAGTCTTCAAAAGTGCCAAGTTTAAGAAGAGCTCTACAAGAAGTGAAAAAAAAATGCCAACTTATTCCGTATCTGGTATGTTCATTGTCTGATTTCTGGTGAGTTCACACTAAATACTTTGGCTTTCAAAGGATATTCCTGTTGTGTTGACCGTTTAATGACCAAATAAACCTGAGAATTGCCAACTATCTTGTCCCCTGTGGTTATGAAAGCATGGCATACATGAGGCAGAGTAAAGTCCTCATCCAGAAAAGATGAGATAAAGCTCTGTTGCCACTTTCATCATAACCGTCTCTCACCTCTGCATGAGACAACAAGGTCAGGAACTACTTTTTGTTAGTCATCTTTATAAGCTTACTAATCACTACCTGGCATAGTTCCCAACAGTATTATGTTTGATACATGTGCACTGAACTGGGTTTAAATCCATTATGTTCTTCGATTCTGATTTTAAATCTGGAATGGAAAATGACTATTGCTGAGATATTGCCCATTTAATTCAATTTTTTTATCCTTAAGGTCATGTCTACATGATATGAAAATAATGAGCTATTTTAGACAGTTTATCATGAAAAATAATCAGGCAGGTCACATTTGGAATGATATAGAGATCATCTAAGCAACAACTATATTTCTATCGAAATCATGTCTTGCTCTCATTCTATTTTGTTTTAGACTGATAAGATAGGCACAATAGAATAAAGAAAGCACAGATATTTTCAATTACTTTTTTGTTTGAAGTTTGTCTGAGTCTGAATATTATACTAGTTGGCATTGCTTTAATAACAGTAAAATATGATTTATGCATCTCATCTCTATAGCTCAGCAATTAACATAGGGGAATACTAGTACTTTGTATTAACTAAGTGAAGAGTTCACATATGTCCTTAAAATGTAGAAAGAACTACCGACAAATAAATAACAACCAACTAAAAAATTCCTCCCTGAAACAATTTTTAAAATATCTTATTTAAAAAAGTAATTTAAATCTAAACAACCATCATACAAATAAATGTAGGAAATTTATCATTATGCAAATACCACCTGCAACTTTCATGCTTCACATTTATCATGAAGCTCATAATATTTGTAGACAAGTAAAGTGTGTCTCTTTAAGAAAAACGGTGAGAACCCTGAATGCTAGCACATTGTGGATGCTGATGAAGTCTTGTTTTACTCAGCATGGTCAATAAAATGCAAGTATTTCTTACATTTCAGAAATGCCTCTGGACTTGAAATACCTACTTGCATAATTAAACTCAAAGCCTATTCTAACTAGTTACACCCACAGTGAGTCCTTTTCCATTACTGTTTTTCCAAAAAGTAAATCGTCTGGTTTAAACAACCATATTCTGGCTTTTTAAAGGTCTTAATCTTTTCTCTAACAAACTTCTGAAAGCTCAGCCTGCTTTTACAAATTGCTCTGCTCCACTGAACACATACACTAGTTGGCCAGATGCCTTTCCAAACGTAATTAACACATCTGTAAGTTCTATGTTATGTATTTCACAGTATTAGCGATATGAGTATTTATAAGAACTATCTTGTAATATTAAGAAACCAACAACATTCGGACTAAAAACCCAGCCTTTTAACTTTTGTAAAATGTTCTAATTATGTGGTCTATTTCAGGCTCTCTGGTTCCATATTAGAAACCACCAGATTAATTTTTCTTTTCTTTGTTTTTTTTGAGACAGAGTCTCCTCTGTTGCCCAGGCTGGAGTGCAGTGGCACAATCTGGCCTCTCTGCCTCCTGGGCTCAAGCAATTCTCTGCCTCAGCCTCCCAAGTAGCTGGGATTACAGGTGCCTGCCACCACGCCTGGCTAATGTTTTATTTATTTATTTGTTTTATTTTTAGTAGAGACGAGGTTTTGCCATGTTGACCAGGGTGGTCTTGAACTCCTGACCTCCTGATCCACCTGCCTCAGCCTCCCAAAGTGCTGCAATTATGGGTGTGAGCCACTGCGCCCAGTCAGAGAAACCACCAGATTCTTAACAACTGACTTCTCTTTTCAACTTAAGATGCTGCAAATCTCAGATATTATCTAAAAGTTTCATCTGAAGTAAGTTAAGTGATGTAATTGGGCATTTTGATTTTTTCTTTGAAAAAAAAGATAATTAATATCTAGTTGACTTACTACATGAGCCCAGTTAAATTCTCTGAAACTGCTGCACCTGCCTTTAGGACTGAAAGTTCTCACACCTCTTTAAAGAACTGTAGCAAAAGAAATGATCCTGTTTCAGGTTGAAATGTGAAAGAATAGTAAGGGTAACACATTTCTAAATTTGACTTTTAAAGTTTTAACATAAGAAGATATGTTTGAATCTCTGGATGAAGGTAAGGATTCACCGTTGCAACAAATAGAGATAATGAAGACTAATGAAGTCAGAAAACATGAAAATTGTTAAAGAATTTAGAGCATGTCTGAGGGTAGCTCTGAGGATTAAATGAGGTAGTGTACATGACAGCCCATACCTAAGTGTTGAGCACTTGGTAAGAACTTGGACTTGAATGACCTAGTCTAACACTCCCATTTTACAGATAAGAAAACTGAGGCAAGAAAGGCAAACTCTAAACATATCCACATGGAGGGATTCAGCAAAAGTGTAAGGAAAATAATTGCTGTAATCAAAGGACGTTCTCTGATACTATGCTGTTTGGGTTATTACTCAAGAGATACAAAACAATTTTCATATCCTCATTTCAAGAGACTTTTCTAATTTTCCCTGATGAATGGCTCCATTCTATTCCTGCAGATTTTATGTACAGTTCTAAAAATAAAACTAAGTCGAGGAAAGGCATATCCCTAATATTGTACTTCTATTATTTATTCTAAAAACATTTACTTAAAATTATTCCAGGGTTTGAGAATTTAATGCAATGGAAGCTTAAACCACATCACTTTAAAAAATTCCCTCCGTAGCCCAAAGTTTCTCTTTGCTGACCGCCCTGCACCCCACCCCGAACCTTTCAGTGGCTAGTTGGCTGTTTTCAGCACTAAGGGAGTCTCTGAAAGTCCACCAAGCTGCTTCTGGCTAGATCTGAGGAAACCAGACATTTCTGTCAATATTTATCTTCACAGGTATTTTTACCTTCATTTTTTTACTCAAATGAAACACCAGCTTGAAAAGGCAGGGCCCAACCCCGAGTGGCTCGGCCATCCAATTACACCTGTCATCCTTTACCTGTTTGCAAGACCACAGTTCTCTCTTCATCCAGAGAAATAATCTTGAAGTTATAGATGGTTCCTGCTTGTAAATCTTGAAGGTTACATCCGTATGTGGTGTTGTCTATCCGAAAGGGAGGGCACAACGCGGCCCCCAGGGTGTCACTGCTATAGATGAGGCTAAAGTTACAGGGTGAGCCCAAAATTCTCCACTGGATAGACACGGAATGGCTGGAGGCTTTGGACTCCGCCAGGGTGAAGTTACATCTCTCTGGCTCCGCCAGTCCAGTCTGCAAAGGAATCAGACACAACAGTTTAAGTCCACAGTCTGGACTGCCCAGGGACATGTCCACAGCAAGCTCCTCAAGCCACCCTTTCCCCTCTACTTATCCTTTGTCCCTAGCCTCAGCCAGTCCTTTTGCCCTCTGGCCAGAGAAGAGGCTTGAGGAGGAGGTGGATGGCAACTTTCTCCCTAGCTGCTGTCCCTTGAGAGCAGCTGGAGAGAGAAGGCGGCTTTTTGCTTTGACAGCCGGATAAGCTGTCATTCTGGGTTGGGGGCTCACCAGAGGATCATTCTTCCTAAGGCAGAAGAAGAAATTTTGCCACCTCCCTCTCCAAAGCACAACACGATAGACGAGGAAGTGGAGTGGGAATTTGGTTTTCGGCGGGGAGGGGGTGCATCGGCTCTGACCCCTTCTCAGGCCACTCACCTGCAGGAGGCTCAGTGTGATCCACAAGGCCAATCCGGCTCCATGGCTCAGCATTGCGCTCAGTAGTTAAGATCCAGACGAAACTGAGGGGGCTGGACGTGGGACGGCCCGAGGGCCGGGGCAGGGGGTCACCTGTTGCGCGCGCTCAGCGCGCCCCGCGGGCGCAGCGCGCTTCCCTCGGGGCTGGCGACGCGTAGGGGCCACTGCGGCCACCGCTGCTGCTGCTGCTCCTGCCGCCCCGGGCGGGCTGCAGACGCGAGAGGCGGCGGGGACAGGCAGCGCGCCGCCCTTCCCACGCTGCCATTCTGACCCGCGCTGCCTCGCCCCAGCCCCGTCCGCTGACTTCCGTAATCAAAAGGCAATTTCCTCGTCTCCCGGCAAAGGAACAATGCGCCGGCGAGGGAGGGAGCCCCGAGGAGCCAACGCCTGAGGCTGCCAAGGGGCCAGATGTGGGCCCCGCCCACACGTCCGGGGGGTCCATCTGCCGCCCTGCTTCTCTACCAGGTTCCTCTGTATTCTTTCCTACTCTTCATCTGTTCCTCGATACATCTTGACCGCAGCATATTTCCCCAGGTCGCCTGCACTCTTTCCTGAAGTCTTTTATTAGAGAGCTTTTGCCCTTCTCACTTCAAAGCATTCATTTGTCCCGGTGGCATCCCCTGACACTAGCAAGAGAAAAAGACCCCAAAAGGATTGTCAGCTTGACCATTCTTTTCTCCCAATCACTTTCCCTTTTCTCTTGTATAGGTTTGTATTCTCCCTAAATCTTATGTAAATAGTGCTAACCACAAATACAATCACTACCAAGTGTTCAACCCACAACGGAACAGTTTTATCATCCAGTAGTTAAAGCCATTTCATCCCTAACTGTCCAGCCTAAAGAAGAAAGCCATGTAAACTCTCATTTGTGGAAACTACTGTTGATAGTCAGCTCTCCATAAGTTAAGAAAAATTGGCATTTATTCAGTGTTCAGCCCTAAATGTATGCCCTTTAGCAACTGCTTCAGAACCCAAACGATTATTTATCTGAAAACTGATTTTAGAAAAGCTCCCAATAACTAAAGAGCAAAAATATTTAATTGTACACAAGTGATAAAAGCAAAATATGCAACAAGTTTTATAATTTTTGATTGCTTTTTTGGAGCACCATCCCTAACAACTGCCAAAAGAAATGAGATTCCACATTCTAATTTTCAAATCAGCGGGAAGGATGGCATATTCCTTTCTTTTTCAAATAGGCTATACATAAAGCTATGTTATTGTCTACTATATCTACTGTTTCTACTTTGAGGAAAGTTAAAATAAGGAAAAAGAAAAAAGTGAAAATTGTTTCAATTCTATTTATTTATTTATTTATTTTGGAGTCAGATTCTCACTCTGTCACCCCGGTTGGAGTGCAGTGGCGCGATTTCAGCTCACTGCAACCTCTGCCTCCTGGGTTCAAGCAATTCTTGAGCCTCAGCCTCCCGTGTAGCTGGGATTACAGGCGTGTGCCACTACACTCAGCTATTTTATTTTTATTTTTTTTATTTTTAATAGAGATAGGGTTTCACCATGTTGACCAGGCTGGCCTCAAACTCCAGACCTCAAGTGATCAACCCGCCTCGGCCTCCCAAAGTTCTGGGATTACAGGCGTCTGCCACCATGCCTGGCCTGCTTCAATTCTTTTAGAAAACATGCTTTTAAAAATACCTCTTACTGAAAAAATGAAGTTTCTTCCCGTCGAGAGATTCTATGGACTTTTAATCTACAGCCAGACCAGAGATTTCAAATCCTTTCAAGTTAACAAACACTCGAAGAAGGTCAAACCTAGGACATCTGTGTATTTCTGGGAAGGAAAAAAACTCCCTATTTCTCTGCCTAGGTCACCTGCAGAGTAAAGAACTTTTACTCTGTATTTTGTGCCCAAGTTCAGTGCTCTTCACAGCCTGGCATACCTGTCAGCCTCATCAGTGGCAGGGGTCCCCTCCTGCCCTCCACAGATACTGCAAGCCTTCTTACAGGCTCTGGCTGCTCTCAGCCTTTACAGAAGCCTTTTCCCAGTTTTATTCCTTTGCAATATTATGTTTTTCTTCTCTTGCTGTATTTAGATAACAATGTAGTTTCCTCAACTGTAACACTGGAATAATACCTACTCTAAATACACCACATAGCTATTATGAATAAATAATATCACAACTACATTAAACTACCTTTGCAAACTTTAATGTGCTTGCAGAACCTTAAAGCTGACAGCAGAGCTCCCAAATGATTAGTGAGTCCTAAATAACCCATAAACATAAGCATACTATGAAACAAGAGGAAGAGTTTAAACTCAGGCTTTTACCGATTACATTTTTCCTTTTAAAAGTACAAAACTTAACATGAGAAATCCAAGAAAATTGTAATATATTCAAGGAAGTATAGGACTGAAAAAAGCTTCCAGATACCATCTTTTCTATGAGGAGTTTATTTGAAACTACTGGGCAAAGTATAAATAAATTGGTTCATTTTGGTTTTTGTTCTCATCTTTGTTTGGAATTCCTCAACTTCTCTTGAGCCTACTTGTCCTACATAAGGACACTATTTGAATTAGAAGTTGCATTCCAGAAATTTGGAATCAGCCACTCTGTACCATTTCAGGGGACAAGCTTTCTTCCTTGCCACCAGGAAACCTTTCCCAGACTACATGGGAAGGGTGGGGCCGCTTTTGATTAGACATGAGTGAACAAGCAGCTGTCTTAAAAAAAAAAGTCATAGCAATTTAAAAACATTAATTGGCCAGGTGCGGTGGCTCACACCTGCAAACATAGCACTTTGGGAGGCTGAGGCAGGTAGATCACTTGAGTCCAGGAGTTTGAGACCAGCCTGGATAAGATGGAGAAACCCTGCCTCTACAAAGAATACAAAAATTAGCTGGGTGCGGTGTGCGTGCCTGTAATCCCAGCTACTCAGGAGGCTGCAGCAGGAGGATTGCTTAACCCCAGGAGGCAGAGGTTGCAGTAAGCCCAGATTGTGCCACTGCATTCCAGCCTCAGCAACAGAGTGAAAACCCTGTCTCAAAAAAAAAATTATTAATTATAGTTCATGGCTAAAAGCATGAATCTTGTCACATTACGAACATAGATGTTGAATAATACAATAGGTCATCAGGGGGTCTGGGAGCCACTGTTTGAGAACCGTTACTTTGGACAGGGGTTTGAAGCGGACATGGGGATGAGGGGGCAGTGGTGTTGGATGGATGAGGGGAGGGCAGAGTAGACTGGTTAGGTTAATCCACACTCCCATCACCCATGACCTAAAAGGCCATGCATGGTCCTTACCCCGGCCCCTTATTACCTGGCCTCTGCCCATTTCTTTCCTCCCTCCTGCTCGCCTCTTATTCTCCACTTGCTTTGGGTCTGATCATTCATTTACTTTCATTCAGCAAACATTGACTAGCCACCTATTGTGTGCCGGGCTCTGGTATAGGTTTTGGAGGCTCTGCTCCCCCACCCCTGCCTATGGAACTGACTTGCCCTAGAGCTCTTGTGCCTGTCATTTCCTCTTCTTCAGCCACTCCTCCCCAGGCTCTCTGTTTGGCAGTCTTTAGTCCTTTAGGTTTCAGCTTCAACACACCTCTAAGGGGCCAGTCCCTTTCTGACCTCACAAGGAGAAATTATCTCTTTATTATTCTTCATCTCAGTGGCCATTTGTTTAATTCAGGGCAATGACTTTTGGTAATAATCTAATCATTTATGTATTTGTGTGCTGTCTGCCTTTCCTGGTCATATGGAGGCTTCTGTTAGAGTAGAATCTGTGTCTGTCCTGCTCTTCTTGCACAGGGATTTTCATCGTCTCAACCAACATTTGTTGAATCTTCATGTCAGCTTAGTAAATATTGTTACGTGAATAAATATCCTAAACAAGTCCTTCTAAACATGGTCCTGTTGGTCCTGCTGGACCATGTTTAGAATGAATGTTTAGAATCTTAAATACTATCCTGGAAGGGAAGAGGGGAAAGAGAAGAGAAAAAAGAGGGAAGAGCAAAGGAATGAAAAAGAAGAGAAGATTGATTTTGAAGACAAAGAGAAAACGGTGGGAAAAGTGAAGAGAGAGAAGATGAAAGGAGGAAAAGGAGAAGGAGGAGGGAGGCAGTACCCGTTAGAATAGTGGTTCTCAAAGTGTAGCTCTCAAATTATCGTCATCTAAGAACTTGCTAGAAATGTAAACTTACCGGCCTCACCACAGACCTAGGAATCAGAAATCCTGGGGATGGAGCTCAGTAATGGAGCCCTCTGCATTTTAATAGGCCCTCCAGTACTAGTTCATGAGAAGGAGCTATTCAAATTCTGAACAAAGTCTCAGATTATACCCTAAACCCTGTACTTGATATCATTTTACATTCAGGAGAGTTAATGAGATCTTGGTTTAAAATTTTTTTTTTAATAAATTTTACTGAGCTCTTTGCTTATAAGAAAACTACATAGATGACTTAGAAGAACAATTTTAGAATGTATTATTTAAGTGAATTGGTGACCTTTACAATATATAATACGCATATTTTGATATGTATAGCTCCTCTTTAAGAATTAAGTGAGATCGCACCACTGCATTCCAGCCTGGGTGACAGAGCGAGACTCCATTTCAAAAAAAAAAAAAAAATTAACTGTGACTACTTAAGCAAAAAGGATCAACATGTAGCAAACTTAATACATGTTAGACATAAGGCCAGTTTGATACCTTTCCTCCTAGGAGGTACTTTTGTTATGCAAATCTCACTCCAGGCTTCCCCCCAGGTATTTATTAGAAGAAAGCATAGCAATCAGGGAAATGTGTCAATTAAAAACAACTACAAGATGGCAAATCCTTTTGAGTTTTACTTCGAAGGGCTCAATAGTAAATTCTGGCAAAAGTGAATGCAATTTTAACCTGCAGCAGGTGTGATGCATTAAAATGTAGAGAAATGTTATTTTGATAAGTAGTTTAAAGCCAAAAACCATGACCATCCTATTTTGTGTTTAGAGAGACAGTCTGAGATACTTATTTTTGAAGGAACTTTTCTAGCTAAACTTCCTAGATCACAGGTCTCCAGGAAAATGGAAATAATAGAAGCATTAGGAGAGGGCGGTTGTAAGGATTAAATGAGAAGGTGCATGTCATATGTATAGTACAGTTCCTGTCTAAAGGGCTCAATAAATATTAAGTTTCATGACTATTAGTAATAATAATATTCTATGAATAACATTAAAATAAATAATGAATGCTGAGCACTCGGTAAAATTAGAGAATGACAAAGTTCACGACTGAGAACTCGCCTTTCTGAGAACATCCAAATGACCATAAATTATCATTGCTTCCAATCTCGTACCTAAAATCATACCCAAGAAACTCTTCAGTAGATCAACACCCAAAGACATTTAACAGCTGCTCAGTCTGTTGGACCAGCCAAGATTTTTTTTTAAATACTGCAAGGGAGGGGTGGGAGTGCCGGTTACGTCTCTAACAGCAGGCTCCACTGTCTCTCTAGAACACATCTCTAAGGTTTCCTGGTATTTTTTTTTCCCACACCTATTTATCAGCCTCTTCCCCTCCCCTACTTTTTATTTTGTTTTAATTTGAAGGAAATGGGCTTTACATAGCTTTTGTTATAGCTTTGTAACTACAAACAGCCAAACAACTTATAACCAGATGTGAGTGCAAGCGAGCCACTCTTCCGCTCAGGCACTTCTGCTGCATCTTCTTTCACACCACAGTTCCTACCACCCCACCCTCGGAAGGGAGTCTACTCCCAGATGAACCCAGTTGAGGCAGTAATGCTTGCAATGGGGCAGTCTGTATGGGTGTAGCTGCTGTACACTATGGATTTAGGAGCTAGCAAACATTTATTACCAAACCCTAGGATAGCAGACAAATAAAGCATGGCTTATGATAACATTGGCTTTAAAGAAAAGGAAAACAAAAACAGTCACCCACAGAAATTATGGGTGGAGGGAATAGGCTGCATATATCCTGAATTAAGTGTGCAATCTCAATAAAGTTATCAAATTCAGGAAATTCAAAATGGATATACTTAAATCCACAGTCTATATTTCAATTTTGTCAATGATCTCAATAATATCCTTTTTTGGCTTGTTTTCTCTCTACATCCAGCCCCAAGGATCCTGTATTGCTTCTAGCTGTCAGTGTCTTAATCTTCTTTTTAAATTTTTTAAATTATTTATTTTATAGAGATGGGATCTCCCCACGTTGCCCAGGCTAGTCTCAAACTCCTGGGCTCATGTGATCCTTCTGCCTCGGCCTCCCAAAGTGCTAGGATTACAGGTGTGAGCCACGGCACTCAGCCTCTTAATATTCTTTAATGTGGAACAATTCCTCAGTCTTTTAAAATGACCATTCTGACATTGGCCTTTTCAAATGATACAGGTTGGTTATTTCCGTAGCATCTTCCTCCATCTGAATTTATCTGATGTCCTTGTGATTAGATTTAGGTTGTATATCCCCAACAATACTTTCTCCTTTTTTCTGCTTTAGTGTTTTTCTTAACAGACTGATTATTCAGTTATTCTCCAATGGATTGCAAACCTGATTGCACATTAGAACCACTCTGGCAGATTTTCACACACTAGGTGCTGAGGTCCTACCTCAGTAAATCCTGATATAGGTCTGAGGTGGAATCTTAGAATGTGTATCTTTCAAAAGCTTCCCAGGTGATTCTGATATATGTATAACCAATGGTAAGCAGCACAAGCTTCCCCTCTCAATCAGCACGTCCTGGCTTCTCTTTTGATCTCATTTTGCTTTCCCATTGCCATTCTCTCTCCCCATTGCATCAACTCTCATCTAGGGTAGAACTCGTCTGCCCAGGGAGACCAATGTGGCAGAGAAATACTGTCATGTTAAAGGGCCCATTTCAATGCATGTGTTCTGTTCATGGCTGTATTTTATGTGCATATGATTATACAGTCATCCCCCAGTATGGGGGTGGATTGACTCCAGGACCCTTATGTATAACCGAATCTCCACATACTCAAGTAAAATAGTTGGCCTTGCAAAACCTGCATATACAAAAGTTGGTCCTCTGTCTACCTGAGTTTCAAATTCCACCAATAATGTATTTTCCATTTGCATTTGGTTGAAAGAAAGCCCCGTATAAGTGGACCTGCACAGTTCAAAACCATGTTGTTCAAGGGTTAACTATATGTTCACAAAATAGCAACATGGTCTTTTTGTGCACAAAATGGAAAACAATGCAAATCACCCAGCACTAAAAGAAAATGAAAGAGAATAAAAATCCTTGAGATTTTCAGGCTGGTGGGGTCCAGTGAATTGTAGACCATCTTTATGCTATTGGCACATGGCAGTCCACTTTAACTGGCAAATTAAGAAAACTGTAGTCCATGTTAGAATTAGGCTTGAATGATGCTAATTATAAATTAAGGTCTTTTGAAACGTATCCTCCCCACAATATGTTATTCCCCAAGTGGCCGTTTTTGTAGCATCAGCAGTCTCAGAGTCTGTTTATATTGTATTCATTCACACTAGTCAATCTAGGAGTCATGACGAGTAATCAGAGGATGGTTTGCTTTTTCCCCCCCACTACTTCTTTGCCCTCCTCCCTCCAGGCATTTGCCTCAGTGAAGGGGAATTTTTTCCCATCTTTAGTTCTGGCTACGGAACAGTGGTAGCAGTGGGGTGTCTCCCCTGCATACTTTAAGTGACCCAATATAGGAGGTTATCCCAGACTTGCAGGGGGTGGAGTTTTCTGCATTTGCAGGGGTGGGGTGTTTTCTGCATTTGCCTCCTCATTTATCTGGAGACTCACACTGGGCTGTGATCTCTTTGAAGGCCAAATAGAAGGAAACACAAAACTGTGAAAGCCCAGACCAGTACCACAATGGCTATTCATGAACTGAGGAAATGCAATCCTTCTCCCAGGCCGGAGCGAGGAGGGGTGGGCAGGGAAAGATTTAGAGATATTTAGCAGTATCAGAACCAGCCAGTAACATTTCTAATGCATGTTCTGCATTTTATCCCTTTCAAAGTATTTTCACATAATATGTTGACTCATCTGGTTTTTACCACCCTGTGAAGAAGGCAAGGTAGGAATGATGAAGCAGGAACAAGGAGAAGCTAGTATGAATAGCTAAAACTATTGAATATTTATCATGTGTAGCCAGTGTTCTTATTTGTTTTTTGTTTGTTTGTTTTGAAACAGGGTCTCATTCTGTCATCCAGGCTGGAGTGCAGGGGCGTGATCACAGCTCACTGCAGCCCTGGCCTCCTGGGCTCAAATGATCCTTCTGCCTTAGCCTCCCCAGTAGCTGGGATCACAGGCATGCACCACCATGTCTGAGTAGTTTTTTTTTTTCTTGTAGAGACAGGGTTTTGCCCTGTTGCCCAGGCTGGTCTCGAACTCCTGGGCTCGAGTGATCTGCTCACCTCGGCCTCCCAAAGTGCTGGGATTACAGGTGTAAACCACTGCATCAGGCCTAGCCAGTATTCGAAAACATTTTACTTAATCAGAATTTAATCCTGTCTTATGAGGCAGAGTGAGTACCCATAACTATCCCTATGTTAAAGAAGAAATGAGTGGGACTTGAGTAACTAGTAGATATCACCACTGGGATTTAAGCCAGGTTTCTCTGACACAGAGCCCCAGCTTCTGATTTATTAGGTCTAGAATAGGGTCCAAGTGGTTGCATTTCTAATAAGTTCTGGGACTAGGGTCCATACTTGGAGAACAATTGATCAAAGTATTTCCTGACTCATACCATAGACAAGTTTCCTGTTCTACTGATTTTGTCCTTGAGAAGACACGCAATCCACATAACACTATTTATAAAGGTGACAATAACAACAATGGCAGCTAACATTAATTAAATACTATTTTACTATCATTCAGGCACTACTCTAGGCCTATGATATGTGTTAATTCATTTCCTGCTCAGGGTTGGGGGCTAGAAGAGAGAGAGCACCACAGAGTTTTGAGGTCAAGTGCTGGCCCAAGTATACCAACTTCCAAAGTCAGACCCCTCACACTGGCAGGTAAGGATGTGAGAAGAGAGAGAGAAAAGGAGAAGGGCAGGGAATACTCTGATCCCCAAGAGTCAACATAGGACAATCTTGCAGTAGTATTAGAGAGGAGTGATTGCTGGATTTCAAATCATGTCCTCCTTGGCATTTACCTTTATTATCAGGCACACTATGTAAGAGACTAGGTGACTAGATGTTTAGGAGAGTGTGTGTGTGTGTGTGTGTGTGTGTTTACTCCTCTTGGTCTGTTATTCTCTTGTCATTTAATCTTGGGCAAGTTCCTCTTTAAGTTTCAGCTGGGTATCTATAAAACAGAGATAGTGGTGGTGGTGATGATGATGATGATGATAATGATAATGATGATACTATGGTAGATTGTTTAATGGTCACAGATTCCTCCCACTCAATATGCACGCCCCTTTACAATGTGACTTTGCAGCTCTTTCCACCAAGAAATGGAATCTATTTCTACACTCCCTGAATCTAGCCTGGTTTGAGAGTTGCTTTGATCAGTAGAATATGGCAGAAGTGATGTTGCATGGTTCCAGAAGCTGGGCCTCAAAAGGCTTGTAGCCTTTGACTTCTGGTGAGGCTGCCCTAAATCATCATGAAAAGGAAGCTGGTGTAGCCTACTAGTGGATAAGAGGCCATGCGGAGGAGAACCCAGACTCCCCAGCCTACACCCAGCACTGACTGCTAGTCATGCAAGTGAACCTTAACCCTAACCCATCAGTCATCATAACCAGATGCTGTCTGATAAGGAAAACAATGGACATATAGAGATTTTATTTTTACACAATTCCAAGCAATTAAGTCAAATGATTTTACTCCTTTCTTATACTTTTCTAGGCATCCTCTGTTGAGACAGAGTACCTTTTGACATTACTTTCAAGGGACGGGCAATTTATAGCCCAAGTGACTCATTTTTACTTTTCAAAGAATCTAACCACAGCTGTTTATAACGGACTGTTATAAAGTTAAAGCTCTTGCTAAATCAAATAACAACCCCTCAGGGATGCCCAGTCTAAGGCGTTAGAGTCATGAGAGCTGCAACTGTAGAAACTGTCTTTTGAAAGAGCATAGCTTTTACACATTAGCTTTCCAGGACATAGTTAAAACTTTGCTTAAGCTTCAAGAAAAAAACTGGAACATGACATAGTTGGATGCATAGTCATTCTGACACCCTACCTGGGAGCTCATATAAACACTGCAGTGAATCTCACTCTAGAAAAAGGCTACATGATCCAAAGCTGCAAGCCCAGGTCTGGGGCTGGATCATGTGAGCTCTGTAACACAGTGCTGGGTTGGCCCACTGTGTATTGTGTCTGCAGAGCTCTGGAACTGGTTGTCCTGGAGTCTTGACTGCAGCAGAGCCTAGCTACTCCTTGGACTTCTGTGTTTCACAATGGTTAAAGCTAGGCAAAAATGGGAGACTGTTCTTTTTTGCTAAAAGACAACCCTTTAGTGTTCAGGCAGATAAATGTTTATAATAGTTTTTATTCAATATTTTTCTTATTTGACACACTTAATTTTTTTTTCTGTACTGTTACATGTATTTAAGCTATGATATAAATAAAATCTCTTGTAAACTCATGTTAGAATGGAAGTTTTGGCTAGGCACATTCAGCCACAATGAGGAGGTGCTCCCTCAAGAAACATTCATTTTCAAAAGTGTTGATACTATTCAGCCATGAAAAAGAATGAAATCATGTCTTTCACATCAACATGGATGGAACTGGAGGCCATCATCTTAAGTGAACTAAGTCAGACATAAACACTGAATGTTCTAAGTGAGAGCTAAATAATGTGTACACATGGACATAGAATGTGGATTGGCAGACAATGAAAACTCAGGATGAGAGGGTTGGAAGAGGGTGGATAATGAGAAATTACTTAGTGGGTACAATGTATGTTATTTGGGTGATGGGTACTCCCAAAACCCTGACTTTGCCACTATGCAATCTATGCATGTAAGAAAATTACTATTGTAATTGCAACTTCAACTAAATTTAAACAAAAGTTTTTAAAAAGTTTAGTTAAAAAAATGTAAGTGGTGAATCTCTCACTCATGTCAGTGGTTGAAAGGGTTTGAGAGCTGGAGATTTAGGGAGAGCACAGTGCCAGTTGATGATGGTATCCTTAAGTCATAACTCTCTTGCTTCCATTTCCTGTCTTCCTTTCCCATTTTCCAAGCTCAGACAGATCTGAAACCATAATTATCAGGCTAGGAGAGGTGGGTGAAAAGCTTGGCGGAGAGTGAGAGAATTTGGACATGTTTCCCTTTCCCTGCTTTAAGCCCAAACTGGGTGGGGTGATGGGAGAGGAGAAGCTAATATTTAAGTCAAATTTAGAGTTCATGTTATTTCCTGGAGTTGGTATTTTTGTTAATGAACTGAGAGTAAGTATTGAGTTTTAAAGTGATATAAAGAGTGTCCAGAAAAGTAATGGGGCTTTTCTAACTTCTATTCAGAAGTGAAGGAAGAACTAGGTCACAGGAAAGATTTATAGCAAAAGCAAAGTAGAGACAAAAATAAAGTCCCATGAGTTATTCAATGTACTGGCTATATTTGTTTTGTGATCAATAATGAAACATGTGCTCACCAGCCGGGAACCATATGCAATGTGAAATTCTGCACAATGCAAAAGATACCAGAATGCTAAATGGATGTGAAGTCATATGACTTCTATAAATGATTTGGGTTGTTTATTAGGAAAAAGCTGAAGTCTGCCAGTGGAACCTTAGCTTTTTTGATGTGCTATAATTACACGTATTGCCTAAATGGTGGACTAAAACTCTGCAAGGAAAGCAAAACCAAAGAGATGAACACCTGAAGCAGAATCACTACTTGAACAGACTCCTGTGATGGTGCCACCCTGCTTCTCAGTCATTTGACTAATGTCACTTTGTGGAGGTGGTTCAAGAGTATTGATGTGGAAGTGGTATGTGACTTTTGTTTATCTTTTACTGTGCTCCTGAATCAATTATAGTGATTCTTGAATCTGCCATTGCTTTAGACTCTCTCCCTTCCTTTAGAGCTTAAGTAATTATGACATATACGCAGGGATGCCTGCAGGGCACTGATTTCAATTTCTATTTTCTGGTTTCAGGACATGTGTAACACCATGAACCCTGACTTTGGTTCAGAAAATATGGCCAACATACAGTTATGCCATGGCAGCCTAATTATCTGCATCTCATAAGGACATAGAAATTTTGAGTCAATTTCAAATATTTTCATTATGCAAAATGCTTTCCTGTACAATTAGCAGCCAGGACACAGAGTGAGAGTGCCTAATCCCCTACTGCAGCAGTGGCATTTTTAGCAAAGCAAGTCTTTTCTTTCTTTCTTTTTTTTTTTTTTGAGATGGAGTCTCGCTCTGTTGCCCAGGCTGGAGTGCAGTGGCGCAATCTCGGCTCACTGCAAGCTCTGCCTCCCGGGTTCACGCCATTCTCCTGCCTCAGCCTCTCCGAGTAGCTGGGACTACGGGCGCCCGCCACCACGCCCGGCTAATTTTTTTGCATTTTTAGTAGAGACGGGGTTTCACCATGGTCTCGATCTCCTGACCTCGTGATCCGCCCGCCTCGGCCTCCCAAAGTGCTGGGAGTACAAGCGTGAGCCACCGCGCCCAGCCTAAAAGCAAGTCTTTTCAAGTAATGAGCCTCCTGAGACGTGCACAGACCACACTCCACACACCCCCTCCTTTTACCTCTTCAGTGGTGCTGGAGAAGGGCTGAGTAGTCGACAAAACCCATGATGTGTCTGTAATTCCAGTCATGTGCAGATTGGGATGCTGCCTCTCGCTGCTGCTTCGGCTGTAGTTTTCTGCAGCATTTCTGATGAAGGCCTCGGTGGTATTCCTAATAAGGCGTTCCAGGCTATCTGGAACTGCATTAAAGGTAGTGGGAATCTGGGGTGGGGCTGTGTTTCTAGTGCTCCTCACCGAAACTTCTGCTCCCAGGCCAGCTGAGGTAAAGAAAAGATAGTTGCAAAGATTATTCTCATGTTTTATGAATTCTTCACATAAAATCAATTTTACTTAGAAAAAGAGGGCCTTTTCAATAATGGGCATGTGGATAAGCTTCAGTTATATGAAAAAGCAAATATACTTTGAGTGTGTGACAATGTTCATTTGTCCTGTCCAATTCACCCATCCTTTATCCATCTATCAATTTTATAATCTGGAAGGAAAGTTGTAGAAACTGTGCTGCCAGAGAAAAACCCAGCTCTGTGTAGAAAAGGGAATTAAACCTATTCTATGAGAATTTAGGGGGGTCACTGAATTGGCTTCAGGGGAATCCACGAGTCTCCAAAAACTGTGCACCATTCTATGTATATGTGGATGTATACTTTTCTTCTGTGAGGTACTGTCATAGCTTTTATCAGCTTCTCAAAGCGGGTGTTAAACAAAATACCAGGTTGAGAATCACCGTTCATGACTTGCCTAACTTTACTACAAAGATTGACAATTCCTTGGAAAGTAATGACACTTCGTTAGCCACAGTGCAAACTGTTTCTAATCCAACTGTGTGAGTTACAAATGATGAGACTGTTGTATTTTCTAAGCTATCTGTCTTCTGGAAGAACAAAGAATTGACTTATAATTTATGAGCTGGTGGGATTAATTTATAGCTTTGTTCTGCAAGGCTGAATTGCTCATATTAAAAAAAAAACATACTGGTTCATGAATTAGGTTCACTTAGCCATAATTTTAAAATGTGCCCTCCGTCTCCTGGGGATCTTGCTAATGTGCAAATTCTGATGCACTAGAGATGGTCAGAGCCAGCCTTTTTAACAAGCTCTCAGGTGATGCTGATGTCGCTGGTTTTTGGGCTGCACTGTGTAGCAAGACCCTAGAGCACACTTGAAGCACTGATAAGTTCTGTAAATTATGGTTTGAGGTGGTATGTTTAGATGTTTCCATCAACTCCATAGTGCACTAGAGTTTTATGGGATAGAAAACCCCACAAAATCTTATATAATCAGCTAACCGTGCCTTTGAAGAGTTTCTGGCTAAAAGACTGGGAAAGCGAGGCTTTTATTTTTAACTACTCATTTACTGGTTATTTATTCAAACAATTGTTTATTAAACAACTACTATGTGCCAGGTGAGGTCTCCTAAATAAGCTATTTATCATCCTATCTTCCCTGTTCTGGTCTGCCTTACTTAGCCCCCTTTTGAGTCTCATTCCTTTCCATTCCAATTTCAACTGATTAGTGCATTTCATATGATAATGTATGTAAAGAGGAGGGAGATGAGGGCACAAAAAGAAGATTAAGCTGGAAAAGGTATTTTTATAATTTATCAAGATATAAATATCAGCAGTTCTTCTGAAAGTTAACAAAATAATCTTGGCTATAAAGCATCCTTTCCTTGAGATACAAAGGGTTGTGCAAAGTACCCTATGCATAAGGTTGATGGATTTAGCAAATAAAAATACATTATATCCAGTTAAATAATTTTAGATAAATAGCCAACCAATTTTTAGTATAATTCAGTATATTTAGTGTATCCCAAATATACAATAATACAAAGATGATAACATACTATGTATTCGTAATATACTAAAGATTATTTGTTATTTATCTGATATTCAAATGTAACTGAGTGCTGTGTATATTATCTGGCAATCCTACTTGTACATCTACTAGATCTCAGCTTTGACTGATTTTTGGACATTCCCCTCAGTTTCTGTTTGTTTTTGCCTTTCTAAATCTTGTGCCACTATTACAGCCTTTGTGCCCAGGTTAGCCACTCTGGACATAGATCAGATTTATTCATCCTTGGGGTGTTTTCTACATGACAAACTCAGTTACACCATTAGTGAGATTCCTTTACAACAAACTCCAGGAAACAATCTTAATTCTGCAGTCTTGCTTAAGTTAGGTGCTTGAACATTCCCTTAAGATTGTGGGGATGTAAAAATTTCTGTATAAGGAGATTAGCATTTTGGTTGTTTTGAGCTTTGGTTGATCCTGATCCTCTGAGTTGACTGCTACATATGACAATTTTAGCTCTTAGACCCTCAAAAAAAAAAAATTTAACCATGGGGTTAGGACAAAAACAAGCTTCTAAATACCTAGCATGTAATTACATGTCTTAGTATGTCAACCTATGCTTACTCTTCTTCACTAAAGAGCTGTTGGTAAGTTTTTATCCTAAGAACTTTTTAAAAAATTAGTCAGCTTACATAATTCAGTGGATAAAACTGGACTTTCCCAAAAATAGATAAATTTTCAAAACACTCTTGAAATTTCTCTGCAAATAACATAGGTTATTACCACTGCACGTAGCTTTGGACTATCTTATGGAAAAAATTTCAGTCTTATGTCATTATCTTTAATTAACCTTCTAAATATATTTTTAAAACATCCCATACCAAACAAGTTCATTTTCCATTTTAGACCACCACCTTTTTTTCCAAAGAAAGAAACTACAGAATATTCAGGTCCAGTACCCTTTCATTTTGTGTCTGTGTTTTTAACTTGTGCTATTTAAGAAGCAAGAAAGAAGATTTAGTCTTAACATTCAACTTCCAAGTTTTGTCAAATTTAAAGCAGTGGTTTGCAAACTTTGGTAGTCATCAGAATCATAATTGGAGCTTGTTAGAATATTGAAGCCTTGGTCCTCCCCCTGGAAACTGCGATCTAGCAGACTTGGTGTGAAAAAGCAGGACCTGAAACCTGCTTTTATAACAAGTTTCTCAGGTGATTCCTAATATACATGTACATATATGGTTTTAGTCATACACATAATATGAACCAAAAAGAAATTTGAATCATTTCTTATGCGGTTACTGAAGGATTATAAAATGGATGGGAAGAAAGAAAATCCATTATATAAATATATAAGATGATTAAGTTTTTTTTTTTTTTTATCTCCTGAACTCTTTGTTGAAACAGGTGCTGTGAAATTTTATTTGAAATAGTAGATCTTTGGATATTTTGTTATCCATGAATTATTTGGGTGTTCTTAAAAAATGTATATATGTTTCACAGTTCACAAAATAGCAAGATGTTTTGACAAATGCAAGGAAAACTTCTTATACAATGGAACAATATATGAAAGCTATTTTTGAAAGCTTTATTGTGCCATTGTTACTACATTGTTTCCCTACTATAACACAATTTCTCCCAGAACACAATTCAAGGTAAGGTCGACCATTCTTGGTCAATCTAAAAAGTTTTAGCATTTAAGTTGCATAAGGCTCTTTTTATAGGGTACTATCACCTTACAAAGTGATTCGTAATGACTGCATAATATCAAGACCATCTTTCAAATTCATTTTTAAAAGAGCAATGTGTATTTTATCTTATAAATTCATCTATGGCTCAGAAATAATAATAGAAATAAAATTTTTTATAAAGATAATAAAGATAATATATTGTGTAAGTTTTCCTTCTTTAAATGATACAAATAACTTTTAAGCATGTCGAAAACAAAATAACTTGAATGAAACTCATTTTTGAAATAGAAGATTTTAACTATACTGGTACTTTCTATTCTGTAGGAAGAGGCCAAATATAATGTGCCTTTTTGACAGTGAGTAAATCATCTGGAAAAAAGACAACAAATGAAACAGGAGATACTTTAGAAAAGGATGATATCTATCTTATCTCTCTCTCTCTCTCTCTCTCTCTACCTACCTACCTACCTACCTACCTAATCTATCTAGTTGGCTCTTTGTATCTGCGGGTTCCTCATCGATGGATTCAACCAATTGCAGATCAAACATATTAGGAAAAAAATGGATGGCTGCATCTGTACTGAACATGTACAGACATTTTTTCCTTGTCATTATTTGCTAAGCAATACAACAACTATTTATATTTACATTTGTTAGGTGTTATTAGTAATCTAGAGATAATTTAAAGTATATAGGAGGATGTGTGTAGGTTATATGTAAACACTACATCTTTTTATATAAGGAATTTGAGCATCCTTGGATTTTGATGTCTGCAGGAGGTGCTGGAACCCATCCCCATGTTACTAAAGGATGACTGTACACACACACATACACACGTGTGAGTGTGCATTAAATAAGATTTGACTGGAATAGATGGGAATGATAATGGACTAAATAATTATTGGAAATAGTTAAGAGAATAACATTTCAGAAAATATAATTAGTGAAATAAAGGGTACATCTAAAATACATATCTAAATTACTTTTAAAAGACCCATGATTAGAAAGAAAGTACAATTAATAAACGGAAATTGATACAAGACATAGCATAGTAAAACAGTAAAGCATAGCACAGGGAAAAAGTTAAATTAAAAAAATAATTGGAAGGCTAAGTAAATCAAAGAAATATGTTTCAATAGCCAACTATTACTCAACAATTCTACTATGCATAGCATTATGAAGATGTGCCTGTTTTACCTGATACCCTATGTTTTCTTTAGGAGAAAAGACTGAAACAGTAGGGTGGAAGGAAGGCATGCTGGGCGGAGGAGGAAGAATGGCTCCAAAGTTCAGGGCTATCAGGCTATAGGAGAGAGGTGTCGAACCAGAGACTAAACAGAGTCAGGGAAAGGGGAGCTGGAAAGCGGGTGAATAACTTGGCGTGCGCAGGACTGACTTGTCCATTAGACACAATAGGCACAGTAATTAGGGCCCATGATAATTTTAGGGCAACACAATGATTTAATTTGTTTGAAAATAAAAAGAAACTTTAGAGTCAAAGAAAATGTTTTAACTTTTTCATAGATTAGGAAAAATGACAATTTTAGGCTACATGAAAATCTATTATTTTACTTTTCTTTTTTTCAGCAGAGGAAAGGGACCACAGAGGCAAAAGAACCCAGGTCCCATGAAAGTCATACATAGCCCTGTGTGTGCCCTGATAAGTTCAGTGACATGTCACAGGCTGAATATGGTTGGGGAACGCTGGATGCTATACCTGCTATCTTCAATGATCATATAAATCATGTATCAGTAATCACTGATAACATTATTTTCAGACATTATATTTAAAAACGGTCCACTACAAGGCCCATGTTGTTACCATGATGCAAGAAGAAAAACCCTAAAATGACTGTGACAGCCAATTTAGTCCAAGGAGGGTTTGTATACACGAAGGACACTTTCTGTTTTGTTTTGTTTTTCCCCACAAGCTCTTTGTATTCACAAGTACTTCTGCCAGCCACTAAAGCCAACAACTTCTACGAAAACTTTTTTCCCAAGGGTGTATATGATTGCTTATCTTTTACAATGTTCACACATTTTATTCCCTCTCCCAAATCACTACAACTAAACAATTACTTTAACCAGCAGTTATATCGAACCTGCCAACAATATGGTTTAGTTCATCAGCAAAATCTCTTTTAGGGATTTTACTGGCTCAGCCATATCAGGGACACTTGAAAATTTGCCTACAAATATTTGCCTGCTTTCCAGTGCTGCCCTTGGAGTTAAAAAAGAAAATTCCTGCCCTCAGATAAAGGTGAGATTTGAATGAATGAATCTGAATTGAGTGGTGAATAAATGAATAAACGCTGATTGGTTGGCTGACATTCTATATTCAGTGTTACTTTCTTCACACAATGAAATGTCTGAGTGAAAAATAACAATTTTAGACAATTGACTAGCTTTTTATAAATGTAAGGAGACTTGACATTTCTTCGAAAAGTTATCCAAACCATGGATGGAGTTCTGCATCCTTCACCTGAAAGTTCTGGAACGACACAGACATGGCCTATCTGCCAATGGATTTGCGTGAATGTTTTTGAAACCAGTTTTGAGTTTATAATGTTTTAATCTCCCCCTGGCAAGGAATATTTGCTTAGATCTACCAGCAAACCAATAATTTCCTTTGAGTAAATTTCCCTGTTTCCATACAGATATGAAGGCCAAGGCATGAGAAATTTTCCCCATCTGATAGATTCATAAAACTTCAATAATTGGGCCACTGTAAGCTTTGTTGTCTGCTTGGGGCCAGTACTATTTCTTGCTGGAATAGATGCAACTGTAACTTTTTTTTCTTTTAGAGATAGAGTCTTGCTGTGTTGCCCAGGCTGGTCTTGAACTCCTGGCATCAAGCAATCCTCCCACCTTGGCCTCCCAGAGTGCTGGGGTTATAGGCATGAGCCACTGTGCCTGGTCAACTGTAACATTTGATTGCTTGGTGAGTTTAAAAATTATACTTGGATTGCACAGAAGACAAAAGCAATAATTTATGATGCCATACACTAACTATTCATGGCATTCCTGAAAGTAGTCCTTAAAGCTTTATTATTCCTTTTTCCTTTACTGTTCTGATAGTAAACACTTTGCACAAAGTTGAAACATTTATTAATTTAATCAGGAAGAAGAAGTAGTAATAATGGTGATAGCTAAACTATTAATATGATAAACTCTTGTGTGCCCCCAAAAGACTGTTTAAAAATATGCAACTTTAAAATTACCCTTGAACCATTTTTTTAAAAGAATGAGTGAGCACTCCTCAGCAAATGTAAAAGAACAGAAATCACAACAAAGTGTCTCTCAGACCACAGTGCAATCAAATTAAAACTCAGGTTTAAAAATCTCACTCAAAACCACACAACTACATGGTAACTAAACAACCTGCTCCTGAATGACTACTGGGTAAATAACAAAATGAAGGCAGAAATAAAGATGTTCTTTGAAACCAATGAGAACAAAGACACAACGTACAGAATCTCCAGGACACATTTAAAGCAGCGTATAGAGGGAAATTTATAGCACTAAATGCCCACAAGAGAAAGCATGAAAGATCTAAAATTGACAACCTAACACCACAATTAAAAGAACTAGAGAAACAACAGCAAACAAATTCAAAAGCTAGCAGAAGGTAAGAAATAACTAAGATCAGAGCAGAACTGAAAGAGATAGAGACACAAAAAACCCTTCAAAATATCAATGAATCCAGGAGCTGTTTTTTTGAAAAGATCAACAAACTAGATAAGACTGCTGGCAAGACTAATAAAGAAGAAAACAGAGAAGAATCAAATAGATGCAATAAAAAATGATAAAGGGGATATCACCACCGATCCCACAGAAATACAAACTACCATCAGAGAATATTATAAACACCTCTATGCAAATAAAACAGAAAAACTAGAAGAAATGGATACATTCCCGGACTCATAATGTGTCCAAGACTAAACCAGGAAGAAGTTGAATCTCTGAATAGACCAATAACAGGTTCTGAAATTGAGGCAATAATTAACAGACTACCAACCAAAAAAAGCCCAGGACTAGATGGATTCACAGCCGAATTCTACCAGAGGTACAAAGAGGAGCTTGTACCATTCCTTCTGAAACTATTCCAATCAACAGAAAAAGAGGGAATCCTCATCCTGATACCAAAGCCTGGCAGAGACATAACAAAAAAAGAGAATTTTAGACCAATATCCCTGAAGAACATCGATGCAAAAATCCTCAATAAAATACTGGCAAACCGAATCCAGCAGCACATCAAAAAGCTTATCCACCACAAGCAAGTCAGCTTCATCCCTGGGATGCAAGGCTGATTCAACATATGCAAATCAATAAATGTAATCCATCACATAAACAGAACCAAAAACAAAAACCATATGATTACCTCAATAGATGCAGAAAAGGCCTTCAACAAAATCCAACAGCCCTTCATGCTAAAAACTCTCAATAAACTAGGTATTGATGGAACAGATCTCAAAATAGTAAGAGCTATTTACGACAAACCCACAGCCAATATCATACTGAATGGGCAAAAACTGGAAGCATTCCCTTTGAAAACCGGCACAAGACAAGGATGCCCTCTCTCACCACTCCTATTTGACATAGTGTTGGGAGTTCTGGCCAGGGCAATCAGGCAAGAGAAAGAAATAAAGGGTATTAGATTAGGAAAAGAGGAAGTCAAATTGTCCCTGTTTGCAGATGACATGATTGTATATTTAGAAAACCCCATAGTCTCAGCTTTGGGCTGAAATTTTGGATCTCCTTAAGCTGTTGAGCAACTTCAGCAAAGTCTCAGGATAGAAAATCAATGTGCAAAAATCACAAGCATTCCTATACACCAATAACAGACAAACAGAGAGCCAAATCATGAATGAACTCCCATTCACAATTGCTACAAAGAGAATAAAATACCTAGGAATCCAACTTACAAGGGCTGTGAAGGACCTCTTCCAGGAGAACTACAAACCACTGCTCAACGAAATAAAAGAGGACACAAACACATGGAAGAGCATTCCATGCTCATGGATAGGAAGAATCAATATCATGAAAATGGCCATACTGCCCAAGGTAATTTATAGATTCAATGCCATCCCCATCAAGCTACCAATGACTTTCTTCACAGAATTGGAAAAAACTACTTTAAAGTTCATATGGAAACAAAAAAGAGCCCACACAGCAAAGACAATCCTAAGCCAAAAGAACAAAGCTGGAGGCATCATGCTACCTGACTTCAAACTACACTCCAAGGCTACAGTAACCAAAACAGCATGGTACTGGTACCAAAACAGAGATATAGATCAATGGAACAGAATAGAGCTCTCAGAAATAATACCACACATCTACAACCATCTGATCTTTGACAAACCTGACAAAATCTAGAAATGGGGAAAGGATTCCCTATTTAATAAATGGTGCTGGGAAAACTGGCTAGCCATATATAGAAAGCTGAAACTGGATCCCTTCCTTACACCTTATACAAAAATTAATTCAAGATGGATTAAAGACTTAAATGTTAGACCTAAAACCACAAACACCCTAGAAGAAAACCTAGGCAATACTATTCAGGACATAGGCATGGGCAAACACTTCATGACTAAAACACCAAAAGCAATGGCAACAAAAGCCAAAATTGACAAATGGGATCTAATTAAACTAAAGAGCTTCTGCACAGCAGAAGAAACTACCATCAGAGTGAACAGGCAACCTACAGAATGGGAGAAAATTTTTGCAATCCACCCATCTGACAAAGGGCTAATATCCAGAGTCTACAAAGAACTTAAACAAATTTACAAGAAAAAAACAAACAATCCCCCCAAAAAGTGGGCAAAGGATATGAATAGACACTTCTCAAAAGAAGACATTTATGCAGCCAACAGACACATGAAAAAATGCTCATCATCACTGGCCATCAGAGAAATGCAAATCAAAACCACAATGAGATACCATCTCATGCCAGTTAGAATGGCCATCATTAAAAAGTCAGGAAACAACAGATGCTGGAGAGGATGTGGAGAAATAGGAACACTTACACTGTTGGTGGGACTGTAAACTAGTTCAACCATTGAGGAAGACAGTATGGTGATTCCTCAAAGATCTGGAACTAGAAATACCATTTGACCCAGCCATCCCATTACTGGGTATATACCCAAAGGATTATAAATCATGCTACTATAAAGACACATGCACATGTATGTTTATTGTGGCACTATTCACAATAGCAAAGACTTGGAACCAACCCAAATGCCCATCAATGATAGACTGGATTAGGAAAATGTGGCACATATACACCATGGAATACTATTGCAGCCATAAAAAATGATGAGCTCATGTCCTTTGCAGGGACATGGATGAAGCTGGAAACCATCATTCTCAGCAAACTATCACAAGGACAGAAAACCAAATACCGCATGTACCACTCATAGATGGGAACTGAACAACGAGAACACTTGGACACAGGGCAGGGGACATCACACACTGGGGCCTGTCGGGGGGTGGGGGATTGGGGGAGGGACAGCACTGGGAGAAATGCCTAGTGTGAATGACGAGTTGAGTGCAGCAAACCAACATGGCACATGTATACCTATGTAACAAACCTGCACGTTGTACACATGTACCCTAGAACTTAAAGTATAATTAAAAAAAAAAAAGGAATGAGTGCTTAATGTGACATACTGGCAAGGACATATATTGGAAAGTACTTTCTTCTCTCTACATTCTATTGTAATGACCTATTTATTTACTTATCTGATTTCCCCATTACTCTAAGGAATAAGATGTATTTAATGATTTTCAACCTTGGCTGCACATCAGAATCACCTAGGAAGTACTTTAAAAATACAATACCTGATTTAGTCAGCTTAGAGGATAAAGCTCAGGTTTTGTACTCTAGTATTAGTTAAAAGCTGCCATGTGAGTCTAATATGCAGCTTGGGTTAAAAATCACTTGTGGAGGGTACCTTAGTACTAGCACAGGGTACCTTAGTGCTAGTACAAGCTCTGGTACATAGTAGGTATTAAATATTACCTGAAAACTTGAATATAATCATTAATGTGTCTTTTATGAAACAAATCTGAAACATGTGGCTTAGATTTTTACCTTCATAGGTCTGCTTTCTTTTACGGAAGAACACACAAAAAAATTCACACCCCATAGATGAACAACACATGTATTTGTGCTGCTGTAGATTATAATACTTAGTTATCAACTTAAACAATGATTTGGAATCATTCATTGCAAACATATGAACGCATTTCGGTTAATTTTTCACAGTAGCTACTCTAGCTAGTCAGTGAGCTTTCATGATATAGGTCTACAAGTATCATTCTTAATCTTTTATCAGGGCTGGGCGTGGTGATTCATGCCTGTAATCCCAGTACTTTGGGAGGCTGAGGTGGGAGGATCACTTGAGCCCAGGAGTTGGAGGCTACATTGAGCTATGATCACACCATGGCTCTCCTGCCTGGCAACAGAGCAAGACTTTGTTTCTAAAACAAAAACCAAAGAAAAAACAAAAACAAAAACAAAAAACCCCATATTGGCATATTTAAGATGGAGCAGAAAAATATATCTGTTAGCTTATAATTGTGTTAAAGCAAAAGTATGTGTTATACTTATGTGTACTCAAATATAAGGGTGTTTTTGTACCACAATTGTGCAAATTTTAACTTCTGCTTTTTCTAGAAATTAATTTCTTTCCCTAACACATATTATCAGGCATTTTTTGAATATAGCATTGTTCAGTGGTTGATTGCAAATGGCTTATTCTAGTTATCTTATTTTTGAAGTCTATTACTAGACGTATTTGTATGAGGGTCATAGGAGGTAGTTTTTCTATGAATTATCTTTTATCTTGAATAACTCACCACTGAGTCCATATCTACTTTTTTTTAAAGTTCCAACTAAGTAATCTTATGTTAAATAAGGTTTGATTGGGGTTTGGGGATGAATCTCACTTCTTGTGTAAAACAGTAAAAATGGAACAGTTATAATGTTTATATTATTTAGGAGAGGCCTTGATAGATGAACCACAGGAAAGGTATTGTACAAATTGGTGCTATATGCTGAATATTTTCTGATAAAGTTGAATTTTTGAATACGTTTTTTATCTTATTCTCATAGGCAGAAATGATATAAGAACAGAAACTATAACTCTTAATTTTTATTGTAGCAAAGCATACCACTTATTGTAGAAAAGCATAACATGTTCAACTGGCATCTAGTTAAACGCTTGTTTTAACTTAGAGAATAAATGAATGAGAAAAAATTGTCCAAAGATTACCATGGTTGAAAGACTAATATAAGACTCAAAAATCAACACCTAAGGAAAAGACTTAACAATACAGTGGATGCTGATCTCCATATTGGATTGTGGATCAAAATTTTCTGGTGATTAATAAATATCAAGTATTATGCACAAATCCAGATTTCCTGAAACAGAATCTTAGAGATGGTTGTAGAGGAAAAAATGGTGGGAAAGAATCCTGGGAATGTGTATTTTTTTTAATTTTTATTTTTAATTCTGGGGTACATGTGCAGGGTGTGCAGATTTGTTACATAGGTAAACGTGTGCCGTGGTGCTTTGTTGCACCTATCAACCCATCACCTAGGAATTAAGCCCGGGATGCATTAGCTACGGGAATGTGTATTTTTAGTAAGCCCTCCCTTTTCTACCCCAGGTGATTCTTATACAAGCCATGGGGCAAGTCTGCGGTCAAGCATTTGGGAACCTCTGGTATAGTGAAATGTACACTGAACAAAGAGTTAAAAAACTTAGCCTCTAATCATAGATCTGCTGCTAATTTATCTGGGACACTTTACTTAACCCTGACAAATTTGTCTTCTTAGTGAGGTGCTTCATTTCTTGATAACTTTTCCCATGCTTTGTAAGGTTCATTGGTGCCTAATATATTGTGATTCATCAGTTTTATCTTTCATGACTTCCTAAAGCAAACCTCTAATAGAAGAGTAAATACACAATTGCGTGATTAACTTCAAGAGAAGATTAAACTGCCTATATATTCCACAAGCAAAAATTCCTAGCTCAGGACTGAACTGTGTCCCACACCAGGAGCTTGCGCATGTGTATAACATGTTTTTTACATGTGTCCATTATCTGGGTTACATCCATTAATGGTCAATAAATTAGAAAAATCTGTGGCTGCCCTTTGATTCTTAACATTTCAAAAGTATGTTACCTCCAAAAGATATCTACCCCCAAAACATCAATACAAGAGATTTGCAAAAACACAACTATCTTCCAGTCTTATCAAGCACCATTCTGATGTTCTAATAATTTATTATAATCAGCAAATAGAAGTGTCTGTCAATAAAATCTAATAATTGCCAGATTACTGACTTTAGTCATTACATATATATGCTGTGTATATGCCTACATCCATATTCCTACATCTAACAGTGCTTAACTGGCAGAGAAGAGAGGCTCATGAAATAGTTGTTGAATTAATAAAAGAAGCAAAACAAGAAGGGAAGGAAGAAAAAGCAATAGAAAAAGTTGGGCTTATTTTAATGAAGGTCATGAAGTTTTCCATCATTGGGCACGTCACCATCCACCTCCATTAGCTTATGAATCTTCCATAGGAAATATGTTGGGGCATGTGGACTTCCCTTAAATGTAAAACAAACAAACAAAAATCCCAAGATATTTAGTAGAAAGATTTTCAGGATTTGTTCTGAAAGGAATAGCTCACCTTTTTTTAAACAGAGGCTTTCATTGACCAGTTTTCCCTCCTTGTTGACATCTATTTTCATCCAGCTATGGAGGTATTTCCTGGCCTTCTTGACCACTACTCTGGAGCCTTGTTTCTGGAGAAAGAGAGAGGCATTTTCCACCTCAAGGAAGCCTTCCTGATCATAGCAGGTCCATCGGGGTGCCTGGGAACAGCGGTCCAAGATGGCTGAGCGGGAGGGGCCGCGAGAGGAGTTGGAGATGGCCAAGCACAGTGCAGATTTAACATGAAGGAGCTTTTCATCCTCAGTCCACCTCCACTGCTGGTTCTGGATGGTCCTATTGCATGAGCCCACGACCACTTTCTCATTTGTGAAGAGACACTGTTGTTTCTGGACGTGGACAATCTGAAACCCTTCTGGAAGATGAAAAGCTCATAAAGCACTATGTAGCAAATTATGAGGCCCATTAGAAAATGGAAGAACCCACCCACAAATGAGCTAAATAAAATCACTAGTTTTACTTATATTTTGTTATTGCTATCAAGTGAATATTCTCATATTTAACACATGTGATTTAAAATTCCAAAGCTGACGATGTAAAATGTCAATATGTTACACTTAACTCCCCATCTTTTTTTTTTAATTTTCACATGCTTTAGGGGAAAAAAACACACCTCTTATTGGAAAATGAAAGGAAGCTTGGAAAGAAACAAAACCATCCAAGATATACAGTATATTTTAGCCCAATTAGTTAGATATGCTGAAGTTATGAAACGCTCAGCTCCCTTTTTAACCATTTGACATATTTGATATAAGCTTCCTCCCTTACCTTAAAAAAGTACCCCCTTTTCCAGTCTTTAAATTCACATTGCAGTAAGTATTTATATACAAATTTCATAGTTTGAATAACAATTTTTAAAAATTGCATACATTTATCAAAAAATAGAACAAATTTTCCCACTTCTCCAAGCACAACCTCCTAGCTAATTGCAGCCAGTGAAAGTATTGATTATCACCAACTAAATTTCCTTTAGTCATGGAGAGGAGCATTTCTCTATTTTATAACAATATCTACAGTTTTCTCTCAAATACAAATAGATTTTTTAAAAATCATCATGCTCCAATGTAAGAAAATTGAACATCAAATTGCTAAACATCAGTATTAAAGAGCAAGATACTCTGGCTCAGAAACCATTTTCAATGAGGTTTTACTTAAATTGCCCAGCTAGCTCATGAAAATGTTCAGCCTTCCCAAATGACAACTTCCAAATAAAACACACTACATTTCCTCACCCCCTTTAATCATATTCCTTCAATTTTCTTTCTTCAACATAAAAGAAAATAAAACTATAACCGGGTTGGAAAAAGGCTTGGGGAAAGCCACAGACTGTTATATAATAATACAAACTTTTCCTCAGGGTTCTTTATGCTCTGCTCTAAATGTATCATTTCAGGGGCTTCTTGTAGCATTTGGAGGATGAGAGGAGAGCATTTATTTTCTTTTGGAGAGAAATCTCAACAGTATGGGCATAGCTGGCTCCTTTTATTCCCGCTTTTCATCGTCTTTGGCTAAACTGCCATGGAGACCTGGCTCCTTCTACCTTATTTCAGACACTTTTCAAAGACCAGAGACTCCTCAGCTAGATCTGGAAGAAATGCCTCAGGAAACTGAGGCAGACCCACTCACCTGAGTTCCTGAAGATCAAGCAGGTAAGAATCACCACGTAAAATTCAGCCTCCATTTTCCACTTAGCAACTGTTCATGCTTCGCTTGGGGAAAAAAAAAAAATTCTCCCAGATAAGAGAAGCAAAGACTAGGAAGGAAATGTGCCTTCATGGTGGGGGGAAAAGTCAGTGACGAGCACTTCCTCCTATTGAATTGTTTGGGGAAGTTTTACACCAGTGTCCTTTTGTCTGTTTCCTTAGAAAGAAGGGATTATGATTACCTCTCTTTTTTTTATGTAGAAAATATTCCAGCCTTCAAGAGCAGAGTAAATCTCGTTAAGACCTCACCTACCTTTCCTTTGGCATGTGACTACTTCTTAACCTCAAGAAGAAAGAAAGGAATTGTAATCTCAGATAATTGAATGTTCCTGAAACATTACATCTCTTCAGGTGATGTGATTCTGCTGAATAAACATAAGCCATGTAATTGATGAGGGTCTATGACAAGTGATATAAAGACATAAACATGTACTGTTTGTATAATGATACGCTGCGAGTCTATTGAGGAAAACCACATAATGATGGCACTTCTAGATCATTATCTCCCAAGTGATGACAATATTACATTTTGAGATAGTCATCTTCACTGGGGAGATGCAGACACTAAAATTAAACCCATCACATTATCTACTTTGGCCTTCCCCAAATAGAGGATGGTGTCTTTCCAAATAGAAAAAAAAAAAAAAAGAATATGCTTTACTCGGTGTTTAGTATTAAGAGTTTATTGGCAGTATGAAACAAAGTCAACATTGCTGCATTAAAAATTCATATATGAGCAGAACGGCTAGTGTTTGCTGAGGGTAGTTATTTTAATGTTTTTTGTCTCTTGAAGATTGAAACCTTTCAGAAATGTAAGGACATACATGGAAATGTCCTTATAAGGAACCTCGAAAATGGGACAGGTTATATCATTCCTGAAGGCATATACCTTTTGTTGAGAGAGAGATTCCAGGTAGATAGCATATTCAAAAATCCCTTCTTAGCAAAAGAGAGACAAGTAGTCAAAATTCTTGATACTTCATAGTTGCTACAAATTTGTTTTTCCCTTTCAAAGTAAAATGACTCACGACGTAGAAATACAGTGGATAGAGTTCTGGAGTAGAAGCCACCTCTATGCCCAATAATAGAGAGTAAATACATATATACCCAGTGACAATCATTGTGCTCTGTAATTGTTTGATAGGAGGTACTATAAATACACATTTAATAGGTAATATTATCAAGACACATTTCCATATAAAATAGTTACTGTTTTTGATTTTTGCTTTTCAGAAACAAAGACTTATTTGTTAAAAATCCATTATCAATCACTTGCAACTTTAGCAGCAAGATTCTGGTAACTGAGAAAGGTAATAGCACTTCAAAACAGGAACAGTTTAACAGCTGACGGTCCATTCACAAGACAGATTTTGCAAACATTAAAGCATCTAACACATAATACGAATGTCTTCAGCAGCTCACCCAGTCATCACCTGATGACATTTATTACTGAATATTACATACATATATTCTGTGTGGCAGATAGAGTCAGTACAGACAAAACAAAATCTGCCTTAGGCTGTGTGATAAACCTATCATACCTCCATCATCAAAAAACCTTCAGAATAATTTGGGGGATGCTTACAAATGCATTCATATACACAAGGAGCTGGAAATCTTAAATATGTTGCCCAGTCTTCCACAATCCATGCCATACATTGGCTTCAGAGCTTCTCCTTCCTTCCATTGCAGGAAGCTCCTTCTAGAAGCCTTAGGTGGGTAATTTGATTAATCACCCCAAGAGATTGATGGTCTGATAAGTCTTCAATGACTCACTGGACAGTCTCTGCTGAAAGTCTGCTCTCATACAGGCACAGAGCATGGTGCACAAATTCATACTGCTCACTTGTTTGCACCATTCCACCTCTGCAAGGAGGAAATCACAAAATAACTCATTTTGCTAAAATCTTGCAATTTCAAGTAACACAGAGATTACATCCAAGCTAGGGTGTTATGCCAAAGACACATAAAACAGTCGACCTAGTGGTTCTTTTGTTATCCCTCTTACCTGTGTCCAAATGTCTCAACTATCAAAGTTAACATGCTAATGTATATAAAGGGCTTAACACAGTCCCTGGCACACACTAGGCATGTGATTAATTTTTACCTATGTAACATTACTGGGGAGGTGGTACAGCCTAATGATCAAGTACTTGGATTTGGCACCAGCCAAGGTGAGTTCAAATCCCTCCTCTGCCAATTCTTAGCCGTATAATCTTGGACAAATTCCTCGAAACCCCTTGCACTTTAGTTTCTTCCTCTGTTAAAGCAGGATAGTAAGAGTAACTACTGCTGTGAAAGTTAAATAAATTCACTGTAGCTGGTGTGTTGGTATTACTTCTCAGGTGACTCATGATTCATCTCTTGTTAAAACGGTTTATACATTTGGCTTAGAATTGATTGATGGAGACAAACCAAACAAAACTTGTCTGCAAAATGTTGCTCTTTCTACAAGTAAAAAGAAGTCTACCTTGGAATGGTTTATTTGAATATGTTGTACAGAAGCAACCTTAGCCTTTTGGTGTACTGGGTATCTAAACACAATAGTGGGTGGGTCCTTAAATGAGTTGGAAAAAGGGAATTGGCTCTGCTCTGACATTTTCCTCTTGGTTATCACCATTATCATCACTAGCTGCCCAACACCCTTCTTGTCAATGGATGCACAGAGGCACTTGCCTTCATGAGAAATAATGGTGCTTCTCATTATGTTTTTATATACATAATACCTAAATCACATTTTCCCCCTTCATAATTATGATCCTTTTTTAATTTTAGTTTTTGAGACAAGGTCTCCTTAATTGCTTAGGCAGTAGTGCAGTGGCATGATCACAGCTCAGTGCGGCCTCAACTTCCTGGGATCAAGCAATTCTCCCACCTCAGCCTCTGGCATAACTGGGACCACAGGCACCACCACACCTGGACAATTTTTTACTTTTTTTTTTTTTCTTGTAGAGACAAGGCCTCACTATGTTGCCCAGGCTGGTCTCCTGGACTCAAGTGATCCTCTTGTCTCGGGCTGCCAAAGTGATGGAATCACAGGCATGAACCACGGTGTCCAGCCCTATAATTATGATTTTTTAGCTTGACAAAGTTACCAGACATTAATATGTTACTATTCCTGCTCACTGTGTAAAAGCATCACTATTGGTAACTATTTAAAGTCTTGTAAAGTCTCTGTAACTCCGCAATCATACAACTAATCTTTTAGTTTAATTCTATGTTTTAACCAGATTTTTCCAAGTGGCTGTTAGTATCATTCAAAATAACTTTCAGATTATTTAGGCACTTCAACTTAAAAGCAAGATATCTTGTCTCACTGTAACAAGATTTCTAGTTAATGGTAATAATAAAAACTGGGCTTCTATGTTTATTTGTCAATCTATGTCAATACTAAAGCAGTAAAACTTCCCTGTTTTAAACTAAACAGTGATTCCCCAGGAAGATTAACATGATGTCAAAATGATGTATTTGGCAAAAAATAAAAGAGGTAAATTCACAGTTTTTGGTGACAGCAGCTTATCGACAGAAGTATTTAATTGGTCTTCCTCCCCTAGAACTGTACATTTTGTTGCATTGAAGGCAACCTTCTGGGCAAAGTATTCCTTGGTCAGAAGTGAACAACAGAAATGGCCAGCTGAGAATGTGGTAATAGTTTCTCTTCTTAGCTGTGTGATGACATCTGGGCTCACCTAAAATCATAGCAGGTGTTCCGAAGATGCTGGCTTGAACCGTGAAGCTTGGGAGACACCACCACAGTAAATATTAGGGTAGCTCCAGGGAGCTGAGAGGTGCCTCCCTTCCTCTGGCATTTGCACAGCTCAGGGCACCATTACTCCCCCTTGAGCTGCAGACAGTATGTGGAAGCTTCTATGTGTTCCACCTCTTAGGCTCTGGTCTGTCAACTTCCTCTCACCATTTACCTCACTTTGAGGCAAGATTTTCCCCTTCTTGTATGTTCTGGTCAGCATTGGTATTTACATGTCCAACTGGTGAATGAATGGAGACACAGTTTAGAATTTAATAACCGTTTTACCCTAAGTGGGTCAGTGGTGTAATTTAATGGTTGGAGTATATTTACTATGACATTCTGTTCACTAAATCAAGGTTGTTTTAGCCAGTGAAAGTGGGGAAGATGGAGAAGCACACTCATTAATTGTGGGCTGGCAAAATTCTTGCAGGCCTGAAGGCTTCAGGAAGGTATATGAAAAGTTCTCTTACCTCCCACTTAATTTGGAAAATAAAAATGAAAAAAATTGGCATCAGAGGAATTCTTAGAGATCATCTATTCTAGTCACTGACAATATAGCTTTTTTTAGAAATCTTGCAATTTTAGAGGCAGCCTTTTCCAAGGTTGGCAGGAAAACTTTTAAGACATCGACATGAATCTGCCCTTTCTAACTTTCACGGCATTGGTCCAACTGAAATAACCCCAAAAAAGTCTTAAGGCTCCCCTGTAGTCACACAGCAGCTCTCCAAAGGCTGGAAAACAGCCATCAAAGTCCTATAATCTTTTCTTCTTTAGACTAAACATCCTGTGGTCACTCAGTATTTCTGTACAGCCTGGTTTCTCTGTCACTCACAACTCTAGTCTCCCTCTTCTACAGGCTATTTTATCAAATATGACCTTCTTAGAGTGTTGTGTCTCCTCCTGATGAGATCTATGAAGCAGGCTTATTTTCTCCTCCAGCTGCACATTAGAGACCAATAGATTTGTGTTTGCAGGTGCATCAGGTGGTGAGGTCCCCCAGTGCCTACATGGTGCCTGGTGCTCAGTAGTATTTTAAGATACTAACTGATGGTGTAGATTAAATAAAAAGTCAACAAGACTTTTTTTGAATGTGGACATTACAGCTTTCTCCCATCCTGTAATTATGCTACTGGATTTTTGAAACTAAATGCAAGGCTCTCTATTTATTCTTGTTAATTTCAACTTGTTAGTTTCAGCACAATGCTCTTGTTTACTGGATCACCATCTATTGTCAATATATTAGTCTTCCATTTCTCACTCCCAGCGTTGTATCTCCCAGGTATTTAACAAGATCTCTTACATCTTTTTATCTAAGGCATTATTAAAAAATAGAAAAAGAGACAAAGTAGGGTCTTTAATATGAGTAAGTTGATATCATGATATATACTATCTAATCCCATTCTAAAATTATTTCCAACTAGGTTGTAGGTCCTTTAAAGACCTACAAGCATAATGGCATGGTCTTCTTATACTTGTAACAATAAAAAGCACTTACGAGTCCTAGGTAAATACTTGTCAAATGAATTACCCAGGTCATGCTATTTTCATGTCACGTGAAAACAGATAAACTCTAGGCTAAAAGAAAGCAAAAGGTATTCCAGGATGCATTCACCGGAGGCTGGTTCAAATTCAGGAACTCATCATAATCATCTTTTTTTTCTTTTTTTCTTTTTTTTTTTTGAGAAGGAGTCTCACTCTTTCACCCAGGCTGGAGTGCAGTGGCGCGATCTTGGCTCACTGCAGGCTCCACCCCCCAGGGGTTCACGCCATTCTCCTGCCTCAGCCTCCCGCCTAGCTGGGACTACAGGCGCCCGCCACCTCGCCCGGCTAATTTTTTGTATTTTTTTTAGTAAAGACGGGGTTTCACCGTGTTAGCCAGGATGGTCTCGATCTCCTGACCTCGTGATCCGCCTGCCTCGGCCTCCCAAAGTGCTGGGATTACAGGCGTGAGCCACCGCGCCTGGCCCATAATCATCTTTGAAAATATTAAATAAATGTCCTATTGAATATATTGATATATAGAATAGTCTGTTGGCTGGGTGCAGTGGCTCATGCCTGTAACCCCAGCACTTTGGGAGTGCTGGATGGATCACTTGAGCCCAAAGTGGGAGGATCACTTGAGCCCAGGAGCTCAAGACCAGCCTGGGCAACATAGTTAGACCCTGTCTACAATTTAAAGGAAAAATTAGCTGGACAAGGTGGTGTATGCCTGTGGTCCCAACTACACAGGTGGTTGAGGCGGGAGGATAGCATTTGCTCTATAACAGGTAATCCATTCTTACAAAGGTCAACAGAGTCTTCTTTCTTCTTATTTTTGATATGGGGTCTTGCTCTGTTGCCCAGGCTGGAGTGTAGCCATGCAATCACAGCTCACTGCAGCCTTGGCCTCCCAGGCTCAGGTGATTCTCCCACCTCAGCCTCCCAAGTAGCTGGGATGACAGGTGCATGCCACCATACTGAGCTAATTTTTTCTGTGTGTGTGTGGTTTTTTTTATTTATTTATTTATTTATTTATTTATTTATTTTTAGAGAGAGAGAGGGTTTTGCCATGTTGCCCAAGCTGGTCTTGCTTGAACTCCTAGGCTCAGGCAATCCATCCACCTCAGCCTCACAAAGTGCTGGGATTACAGGCATGAGCCACCATGCCTGGCAAATGCAGTTTTTTAGATAGGCTGGTCATCGCAAAAAAAGAAACACCTATGAAGCTAGTACGGTGTCTGTATACAAAACATTTATGGAATAAATGTATAAAGCTTGGTTAAGTATGGAACTCTCAAGAGAGCTCTATAGTTACTCATCCTCAGGAGAGCTCTGACTTGACTCCAGGAAGCTCTTAGGTCAGATAGGTTTCATGGATTTGCTAAAATCTGGATCTATATTACTGATATAAAGTTCCCAATACAAAGTGCTTCTGGGAGGTGAGAAACAGGGGTGCCCTTTTTCTTACTTTTTTCTTTTTCTTTTTGGGGCAGGGTCTCACTGTGTCATCCTGGCTGGATCATGGCTCACTGCAGCCTCAACCTCCCAGGTCAAGTGATCTCCTTAGCCTTCCAAGTAGCTGGGACTACAGGTGCGCACCAATATGCATGCACCTTAAATTGCAAACAGAAGTAAAACTTAACTCGGGTTCATATCTGATAAATGCTTATGTTAGAACTAAAACATAACCCCAGCCAATCATAAGCATCCAACTCACATATTGTTATGTCACTAAGGACTTTCCAATACAGTACCTGAAAAAAGGCAATTACGTAATTGCAAACCAACCAAATAAATTCTTTGTTTCTGCACTTTCCCAATAAATACTTGCCTCTGGCATTTTGTCATTGGAACACTAAACCTCTTTTGATCTGGTGTTTCCCAATGTATGACTGGCTTCTTACTAAATAAACTCTTTAAAATTTTATTGTGCGTCAGATATTTCTTTTCCAGTACACGTTTGTTTTCCCAGGAGGTATAATACATTAAGTGAAAATACCTACTGCTGAGCAGGAGTTAGTTTACCAAAAAAGAGTAAGGTCAAATAAAAATGTCAAGGGAACCCCAGCTAGCTGAGAGAATGGTGCCAAGTTTATTACCAGGGGGGACCAGAGTGTGTTAAGAGGGAAAAAGACAGCATACACTGTTGTCAAGACAAATTCTGTCTCCACCACTTACTAGATATTTTACCCAACTACATAATCTCTGCAGTGCTCAGTTTTTTCATCTGCAAATGATGCAACAATAAAAACAATAGTTCTTACTTTATAGCATTGTTGTGAGAAATAAATGGGACAATCACTTAACATGTTTAGCACATAGCCAAGCACATATCAACACCATAAATTTCAACTATCATTATTGTTATTGTCACTCTTTGATACCATCTGGTCAAACAGGACTGGTTAGGAGGCTCTGGAGTGAGTCCCCCAAAGACCCTGGAGAGCCAAGAGCAAATGTGGCAGAGGACATTAGTTTGCCCATTAAGTTCCAAATATCTTCCTAAATATTGACCAGCCTAGAAGACAGGCACAGTGGAGGCAGATGATGTAGTGGAAAATCGTAGGCTTGGAGTCTGACAGATTCAGGTTTGAATCCTTGTTTTTTAACTTACTTAGCTAAATGATTTTAGACAAGTCATTTAGTCCTTCCCAACCTGGCTTTTCTCACTTGTAAAATGACATAAATGACAAACGTCATCGGGTTGTGAGGATTAAATGAATCAGAGCATATCAATGTCTGGCTGAAGGCTATTCACAGAATCCCCAGAAGCCCAGGTTTCTACAAAGGTGCCTGAGGACCCTGGGCAGGGCAGAGGAGGAGGAGGGGTCATTGGGACTAGATGCCAATCCCTGCTTTGACCAGGGAAGTTGTGTTTTTTATTCGTTTTCCGTGTTGGTGTTCTGTGGAAGATTCTGCCTGCAAAAGGTCTTCCATTGTTCACAAAGAAGTTTGAAAACCACTGGCCTGGCTAATAAGGTATTTAGGTATTTATCTAATAAGGCTTCAAGTTTTACAAGGTTTAAATGAGAGAATCCACAAAATGCTTGGCACAGTAACTGCCCTTCAGTGAGTACTAAATAAATGCTGTGTATTATTTTTCTTATTCTTAGTTAATATGACACCTAGGGTAACCATGTTTGGAAGAGTTGTGGTTCATTGGTGTTGTCCTGGTGTCATTATCAATTGGGTCACCTTTCACTCTCGGAAGTACCTTGGTTTGGATGATAAATTATTTGTTCATCCTAATGATGCCCCATTCCATGCTGTGGAAGAAAGTCATTCCCTTTATTGCAAAAGTGGTGTGAGCCACGTGGCTTGGATTTCTTTGTGCCCACAGACTATGAACGCTGTGTTTGGCCAGGCCAGAGAGGATTGAGATATACTACCCTCCTATAAATGTCAGATAATCTCATATCACATTAGCCCTGCCAAATACAAAGATCAGTGTCGTCTCAGTCTCCATGCAGAACAGCACGTAGCTGTGTCAGCTGGGGGTAAACTCAGGTTAGAAAGGGAAAACAAATGTAGTCTTTTTCCCTTTGCTACTGGGAGGGTGTTTTGAAAAAACCTCTCCAGATGCCCAGGAGAGAGATTTGGCTTTTAACATGTTAAAATTTTGACCTTTTGTGACTATTCACTCACACATACAGAGAGCAACAGCCTTTCCTGTCGTACCGCCCAGCCCGTATCCGGTCTAATCAGTAGACAGAAGAAATTCTGCAGTGATGACTCACTTCTGGGCTAACAATGAAACTTATGCTCCTTTGCTTTTTATTATTTTCAAATCTGGAATTCTTTTGGTAAAGTTTGGTACAGTAAATTTAGAACAAAAGGTGTGGACGTTAATGTGCCTCCTGGGTAAAGTTCCGAGAGCTTGGGCATGAGTCAAGTGAGGCTACTGTCTGCTGGGCTTAGCCAGGGTCAGCTGTAAGGTGTGTCTGGCCCCTTGGAAGGAGGATTTCCCATGTCTTTACACAGATGTCATATCAAGGAGGGGGAACTTAAATGTAAATTTGGCCAATTCTGACCAGGTATTTTGAACATAGACACCTTCTCCAAAATAGATGTGTTCTAAAGTATTTGTAGGTCATAAAAATCAGCATATATCAAATGATAATTCAACTGATGAGTCTAACATATTTTGAGTTCTATTTTTTTCCTCTGAAAATTAGCCATTTTCTTCTGAACACTCAACACCTAATTAACTCCAAGCTGGGAAGAAGGAAAATGTCCTGGCAACCACTTGGAAGATTCAGTCGGCATAATATGTTTTACAAAGTAGACCTCTGGTTATGATCTCAGGAATTATAATGTCAAGTAAATCCACACCAATTTCTAGGGCTTTATCTCCAAGTGTCCTTAAAATAAGCAAACCAAAATGTTGAATTCCTCATCTTCAAATGAGATCTTTGAAGTTCATCAATTAGAGGAATCTTTGTGATTATTTGGGAATGCAGAGAAATATGGATAAATGTAAGGTTATGGTTGATAAACCTTAGACCAACAAGCAGAAACTTTAGTTTTGAAATTATTTCAACCAGGTTTTGGAAACAAAAAATGTGTTGGGGACATATATTAGCCTTGGAAATTGATGGCATATATATTCTTCTGAGATGGCTGTAGTTAAAAAAAAAAAAAAAGAAAAGAAAATCATCGAACTGAAGTGACTAATCAAAACATTTAAACAATGATATGACGCACATTGGAAGCATCTTTTTATCCTGTGTGGGAAGCCACAAGTGAAGCCTTTGGATGTCATTCCAGTTTAAGCCCTCTAAGGTAAGGATGTACAGGCAACTACAAATTCCGTCCTTGACTCTTAAAAAGAAGGATTAGACAGATAATTTCCTGTTACTCAGGAAGAAAAAAAGAGGGAAAGAAAAGGCCTTGGAATCAGATATTATTTTATATGTTTCACTTCCCAGGTTCTGTTTTAAAATTCTTCCAGTGTCCAGTTGCCAATGGGATTAAAAGGAAAACGATGAGGAAAACGTTATCTGAGGTTAATCTATGAGGGAACATGTTCCTTTCCTGCCTGCTTAGATGTCTTCTGATGGTCACGAATTGCTCCTTAGTCATACTTCTGTAATATCTATATGCATGTGAAGCACTGTCTGATGTTAAAATATAAACATCATCTATAGTAATAAACTGAGACACTGCATCTCTCATGCTAAATGTGTAAATGACCTTCTGTCACTATCTCAAACTGTAGAACCTTGACATACACAAGTCTAAATGAATCTTTTTTAGCAAGAGCTACATGCAGTGAAGCTGGTTGGCTTAGCTTTATAGCAATTGGTATTTTTAACTAGGTGGTATAGTTGAACAATTTAGTGATATTTGAGATTAGAAGTTTTAAGTATTATATGGAAGGGCTTTCTAAGTAATAAAAAATGATTATACTGTGTTCAGTTTAGTACTAATGTTATGGATCTTTTTTTCAACTATAATTTTTAAAAATTGACCTATACATTTATGGTAATCTCCTGTTAATAGGAAAATGTGATTGAGCAAAATATCCCTTTTGCAACAATGCTGGCCAACAGAAAGTTCATTGTACTTATCATATTCAGATATTAATAATAAGTAATCTAAGCTAAAATAATCAGAGATAAACAATTTTCCCTGGTTTATATAGCAACTAGTTCGGGGTCGTTGCTGAAGGCAGGATTAGAATGTGAACTTCCTCTCTCTTCATCTTGAGTGTAACCCACTTAGGCCTCCCACTCCAGAAAACAAGAGCAGAACCCCCAAAATCCAGAATTTAGTCAATCTAATTTGAGCAAAATTGAAAGTTCAGTTCAGAGTGTTTTATAAGAACTTCAAAATTGATCCTGTGGCCTTGGAGATGTCCCCTTTTTTGGCTTTGGATTCTTCCTTTAGAATGAAAACTTTGGGCAATATATTCCTGAGGCTAGATTTTTTAAAAACCCACCCTTTTCCTAGGAGATGTTTGGCAAATGTTATGACTGTTACTGCTATCCCATTGTTCTCCACATAAACAAAGCTTCAAAGACTCAAAGAAAGCAAGAGCTGAGAGGGATCTCAGAAAGCCAGTTGGTCACTCTGCAATCACTGAATTCCAGGATGGAAAAGCATCTTGTTGGAGGAGTCCTGACATCCACTTAAGCTTTGTTGTGAGTCACACAATGAATACTAACTTGCAAGCATTAAAATACAACAATCAGGTGAAGGTCCACGAAATATCTTACTCTTGATAGTAAGATATTTCTGGTTTTTATACTAGAAAAGGCTGGAGATCACTGTTACGCCCCACATCTCCTTTTACTATGTAGACAGAGAGGCCTAGAGTGGACAAATGGTCACATACAAAATTAGGGGGCAGAGCCATGTACCAAGCTCCTTGACATCTGGTCCGGAGATGTCTGGCACCTCATTCTTTTGCTAGTCTTACCAGACAGTGTTCAGTTGCAATTGCCATACCACCCACTTCATCTTTTAATTAAAAGTGGATGCAGTGTGAATGCGAGGATGATCCATTAATGCCCTTCTAAATAAAACATTCGTGGGTGCCTTGCACTGAATTTGAACTCCTGCTTGGAAAAAAAAAAAGAAATCTTATTTTAGTTCAAAATATGCTCAAAAGTATTAGTAAAAGGAGAATCACAGAATCACAGACTCATGAATCTGCAATGAGAACTGAGCATCTATTAATAGAAGTTGTCCCAAAGCCAATAAAAATAATGTCTTGCCAGAGAATGAGGAATCCACCAAATGGTTTTGTCATTGTTGTTATACTGGAAATATCCATTCAGCATAACACATTCGTCTCTGAACCAGACCATTTGAATTTATTATTAAAATGCAGATTTTTGACTTGAGTAGAAATTGCTTGTTCTTGTCATGTTAAATTACAACGACCAGGCATTGTAATTTTGGGGGTGGTGGTGGTAGTGGAAATCAAAATTTTAATCCTATCCAGTGTTCAAGCTCTCGACTGATCAGTCATGAAACGAGCCCCATTTCAAGTATCCAAATCACTGCCTTGTCTTTTTCTTTGCTGTTAGCCATACCTGGACTCCTCAGAGGAGGCAGCTACAAGTGGAGAGGGGTAGACTATAAGAATAAGATGCACAGTGTGCAGCCTTCATCGCTAGTGGTTGGAGGTTGTTAAAAAGAGTGGAAAAGGATAGAGAAAGGCCTGTGAAGCTTGTATTCTGCCAAATACAAAATATCAGCCTTCTGATATATTGGCTCTGTCTTTTCTCTCTCTTATTACACTTAGTTAGTTGCTTTTAATTAGTTGGTTCTACCCTTCCTTCCCCGTCACCTTTGTTTTTTTGAGTCTCACTCTCTCGCCCAGACTGGAGTGCAGTGGCATGAAGTCAGCTCACCGCAACTCTGCCTCCCGGGTTCCAGCAATTCTCCTGCCTCAGCCTCCTGAGTAGCTGGGACTACAGGTGTGCAACACCACGCCCGGCTAATTTTTGTGTTATTAGTAGAGATGGGGTTTCACCATGTTGGCCAGGCTGGTTTTGAACTCCTGACCTCAAGTGATCTGCCTGCCTCATCCTCCCAAAGTCTGGGACTACAGGCCTGAGACACTGTGCCTGGCCCCTTTCCTCTTTTTAGTGGTCCAGGTTCAGGTTTAAATTACTATCCTGTCTCTAGTCTTCTCTTCACCACAAAGCTTCTTGAAAGAACAGCTTATCTTTATTATTACAACTTCTTTCCCTCTCATTTAGATGGCTCTTGAGGAAATTCGTCTATGGTCAAATAAATGTGAAAGAGTGCTCAAACAAAATTAAAGGAGTTTCTACATTGGTAGATTTTAGGTTTTTTAATGCATTAATGCTTATTGTGAATCTCCGAGTGGGGAAGACTTCGAAGAAATATAGTGTAGGGCTGGGTGCCATGGCTCATGCCTGCAGTCCCAGCACTTTGGCAGCCCGAGGCAGGCAGATCACCTGAGATCAGGAGTTCGAGATCAGCCTGGCCAACATGATGAAACCCTGCTTCTACTAAAAACACAAAAATTAGCCGGGAGTAATCCCAGCAACTTGGGAGGCTGAGGCAGGATAACCGCTTGAATCCAGGAGGTGGAGGTTGCAGTGGGCCCAGATCATGCCACTGCACTCCAGCCTGGGTGACAAGAAAGAAACTCCATCTCAAAAAAAAAAAAAAAAAATATATATATATATATATGTGTGTGTGTGTATATAGTACAGCTTTTCCCCAAACTTAGTCAAGAACCTACTTCGTGTCTGAACGCCACCAAGAAGGTTTGGCTTAGGAGGCTCTCAGTAAATACGTGTTAATTAAACTATGTCCTGAGAAGGACAATCTGGGAAACTGGGAAAGCTGGTTAAGACACCCATTTTTCTACACCTGATTCATGCTCAGTAGCAGATGTCTAGTGACGCCTGTTGAATGAATGAATGTATGCAGGATTCAGGAGCACCACTCTGAGCAGAGGTCTCAGATGCCTGTTCCACAGAACACAGGATGCAGGCCCATCTATCAGGTTGGTGCAAAAATAATTGTAATAGCAAAAACCCCAATTACTTTGGTACCAAACTAATACAAATACTCATTCCATTCTAAAAATATCCTAAGGCAGAGTTAGCTTCAAGGGATCGTGACCTGTGCAGTCATACATCTCTCACCTTCTTGTGCTGAGAAGGACCCTGCACTTGGGTTAATGCTTTGCTGTCACTGTCTTGAAGTATTTGATTCTTTTTAATCAACAGATGCCATATTTTCATTTTATACTGGGCCTCACAAATTATGCAGCTGGTCCTGCCCAAAGGGTCCCTTGGAGTGCTCTTCAGCTGTCTTAGTGCCCCTTGCTTTCCCAAGACAAGCCATGAGCTTGTCTAACAGTCTCCTTGATTGAAGGACCTCACCATAGCGTGTCCAGCATCTGAAGCCCTCTCTTCAATTTCCCTTCACCAAAACCCAAGTTCTGAATGTATTCCTAATGCCGGGAGTTACACTCTGTCCAGCTACCACGCTGAAAAGAACAGATCACTTCGTTTAGATTGAAGCGTTAATAGCATAGAAGACATAAATTGTTACGCCATCTCCCATCCCCAGGTTCAATAAACTTTAGAAAAAGATGATTCTTTTAAAAGAATCCATCCAAGATTAGCTCTTTACTAGCAGTAGTTTAGACATTCGCTATGCATTTTAGCATCCTCCATAGATAGATATTTTAAGAAGCAGCAATTTTTTATCCCTCAAATTGTACTCTAAAGGCAGTTGCTGACAATGTCACTCCATCTATTCATAAAGGAGCCCTCATTTATACTAAAAACTGTTTTAAAAATTATGGTGTCCTGTTGCCATTGCATTTTGTTTTTAAGAGGTGGAGTTTTGCTATGCTGCCCAGGGCGGGTGGCCTCAAACTCCTGGGCTCATTTGTTTAAAATGGCAGAGTATTATCAAAGAGATATGTTTTTGTCAAGAAGTTTTACAATAAACATATTCCAAAAGCCTATTTACTTTTCTATAAGATTGATAAAAATCAGAGAAATAATTAGAGATCAGGTAAATGTCCCAGATTCCAATAGGTCCATTTTGTTACTTCCCAAGCTACTTGACTTTGGGCAAGTTACTCACTATCTCAAATTCTTTGGTTCCTCATTAAAAAAAAAAAATGAGGCCAAGATGCTTCTTTTTCTTCACTTGGGTTTATTTTGGGAGTTAAATAAGTCATGTGCTTTGAAAACAATGGTGAAGAGTCCATGATTAAATACATTCTGTATGTATTAAATACATGGTGCATTCTGGAATCTCTGGACAGATTCAGAGCTGAAGGTAAGGATAGCCAGGAAAATCAGAATGTGGGGACAAGGTTTGAATAAGTGATGAAGAAAGATATGCTGCAAGTTCATAAGGGTAGACATTTGGATTGGCTGAGACCAGTTTTCTGTTTACTGGCATGAGCCAAAAACATGGCAAATGGCAGCAGTTAGCCACAAATTGGAATTTTTAAAATGAGGTATGATAGGAAAAAGCTGAAAGACTGGAACAAGAGGCAAGAATGATGGGGGAGAAAAAGAAGTAAGATGAGGTGAAATGAAAGGGATAGGTTTTCTGTTCTGCTTTTCATAACAACTAGAAGAGTGTACAACAGAAGGAAGAGACAAGAAAAGGAAAACTATGTTGATCCTGTGAAGGAAGGAGGGTGGAGGAAAGACCTTTCAAAGGAAGGTTCAAGGAGAGGATCTGCTTCATAAACAACAGAAACAGCTGCTCAGAAAGAATGCAGAAAGGGTCTTGATGAAGAAATCAGAATGATTTTGATGCATATATTGGCAGTCATTCAAACTCAAGGGGGTTGGGTGCCTATAGGCTTCAGATCAGCAGAGAAGTTGGATGTGTTTTCAAGATCCTATCGGAAGTGAAAAGACAAGACCTGTGGGAAGACCTTGGTAGTGACGGAAGGCCAAGGCTAAAGTTTCTGACCATTTGCTTTAGGAAGGAAGGAGCAGATAGAGGAGGCATTGTGATGTGGTTTTAAAAAATGCATTTGTAATTCCATTCAAAACTAGAGGACGATTTGTTAGACCTGAAAGGGGAATGTGACTGGGAAGTGGAATCCAAGGTGGAGGTCAGGCTATGAAAGCAGGCAGGGGAGGTGGGAGATGGGAGGGTGAGCAGGCAAGAATTAATGGTAACATAACAAGAGCCAAGAAAAAGAGCAAACCAAGCCTATTTTTCAGCACGTTCTTCCAAATAGGATCAGAACAGGTGTTGTTGGAGGTCAACTTGGTTTGGAGTCACTTTAGATCCACGCATGTGTTTGGCATTCATGGAGTTCTGGCACTAAACAAGAACACAGGACTCCAAGGTATGAACTGGAGTCCCCGGGTGATTTGGGGTCTCAGGTGGCAGCCTTGTTTACAGAAGCACAAATCAGGACAGATGAAAGTCAATGTGGGAGCAGCTCTGGCTGACTGACTGCTGCTTCTTCGCCTCAGAGTTAGGGCCCCTTTCCTGTGTGAAGACAGGTCCCAAAATTTGAAGTGAAGCAACTGATCCCATTCCAGCTGAGGTAGACTACACAGGATGGAAGGCAAAGGAATATCAGGAGATTAAGACAGCAATTATAAGAGGAGAAGGGATAACTGGAACTGATATTTTTTATGTACAAAAAGAAAATATTTTTGGAAGCAATTACATGTGGGGTGTGGTAGGAGGGAAGTGGGGTTGGGGGGTAAAGAGAGGATAAGCAATGTAGGCTGAGTGTTCTACTAAATACATTTCAGGTCTAATGTCATTTAAATGTGGCTGAAGTCCTGTGAGGTATACATTACTATTTCCAGTTTACAGGCACATGTTAGGTTCCTTTCTATGTATAGTGACAACAACTGTGGAAACTTGATTGAATGTTTATTACATACCAGGCATTTCACATAGGTCATATCTTTTCATCCTTACAATAACAATAGGAAATATATACTACTATTACTCCAATTTTCCTAAAGAGCAAACTGAGGCATGGAGAAGAACAGTAACTTGCCCAAGGCCATACAACCAAAAAATGGTGGAATCCGGGATGTAAACTCAGGCAGGCAATCTGTTTCCAGAGCCCAGAATGTTAATCGCCATGATGAACTGCTTCTAGAGTTTACATGCTAACAGAAAGAGAAAACAGTAAAGAAAGAAACAAACATAGTAGAAAACAAAGAGGGAAGATACAGGTAGAAAGACTTAGAGGCTACTGTTTAAAAAGGAGACAAGAATGTTACGGATGGGAAGGGAAAACTAATCTGGATAGGGAAATTTGAATGTATATTTTTTTAGAGGTAAGAGAAACTTCACAGATAATTTTAATAATAAAGATGATAATAGCATAACAAACATTTATTGAGGGCTTACTATGTGCCAGACTCTATTCCAAGTGCTTTATATATATTATCTCATTTTTCAGAATAATCTTCTTGTCTTTTTTCTTGAAATCCCAAGACATAGCACATAGTGCTCAAAGCATATTTGTTGAAAAAAAATCTCGAAAGGTAATTATATGGCCTGGCACGGTGGCTCCTACCTACAATCCCGGCACTTTGGGAGGCCAAGATATGAGGACTGTTTGAGTCCAGGAGTTTGAGATTGGCCTGGGCAACATGGCAAAGCCCCATCTCTACAAAAAAATACAAAACTCAGCTGAGTGTGGCACACGCTTGTACTCCCAGGAGGTCGAGGCTGCAGTGGGCCGTGATCACGCCTCTGCACTCCAGCTTGGGCAACAGAGCGAGACTCTGTCTCCAGGAAAAAAAGAAAGGTTAGCGTATAATTTTATCTTTTTAGAAAACTCTAGGTCATAGGGCTAAAGCTCAAGGGAATCAATGCCTGTGTCCCTCTTTATTACTTCACAGCATTTATTTCTGTCTGAAATTATCTTGGTGTATTTTGCTTGTTTATTATCTTTTTCTGCTAGCATATAAATTCTAAGACAGCAGTAAATTCTTGTTTAATGTTGTATCTGCAGCATCTAGACCAATGCCTAAGGTATATGAGGTGATTAGTAAACATTTGTTGTTTGTTGTTTGTTTTTAGAGACAGGGTCTCACTTTGTTGCTCAGGCTGGTCGCAAACTCCTAAACTCAAGGGATCCTCCTGCTTCGGCTTGCCAAAGTGCTGAGATTACAGGCGAGAGCCACCATACCTAGCCAACAAAACTCTTGTTCCACTGTAGTACACTGAATTACTGAGCAGAGACGCCTGCTGCTCATCATTTTGTGCCTTCTCTGAAGCAGCATCTGTTCACTTTCTCCATCACTAACTCAATCGTCCATTTACCCAGGCAGGCTTAGTTGTGGAGCAAGGAAGAAAAATTTCTTGTTTATCTTGTTTTCAAACAAATGGAGATTATAACAAAGGTGATCAAACCATATCTCTATAAAAATGACTCTTTCATCTCACCCTCCAAAGGATGGCTACTATCGAAAAAAGCAAAGCAGAAAATAAAGTATCGGTGAAGATGTGGAGAAACTGGAACCCTCCTGTGTTGTTGGTGGGAATGTAAAACAGTGCAGCCACTGCAGAAAACACTAGGATGGTTTCCTCAAAACATTAAAAATAGAATTCCGTATGATCCATCAATCCCACTTTTTGGGTATATACTCAAAAGAATTGAAAACAGGGTCTTTAACAGATACTTGCATACGCATGTTCATAGCAGCAGTATTCACAATAGTCAAAATATGGAAGCAACTGAAGTCTTCATCAATTGATAAATGGATAAACAAAATATGTGTCCTAAAATGGAATATTATTCAGCCTTAAAAAGGAAGGAAATTCTGACACATGCTACAACATAGATGAACCTTGAGGGTATTATGCTAAATGAAATAAGCCAGCCACAAACAGACAAATACCGTATGACTCCACTTACGTAAAAGGTGCCGAGAGCATTTAAACTTACAGAGACAGAAAATAGAATGGCAGTTACCAGTTGGGCTGAGGGAGGAATGAGGAGTTTTTTAATGGATACTGAGTTTTTCAACATGAAAAGAATTCGGGAGATTGGTTGTACAACAATGTGAATGTACTTAACCTAATAAATTGTCTACTTACAAATGGTTAGGATGATAAATTTTGTCATGTGCATTTTGTCAAATTTAATAAAAAGATCAAAAAATAACTTTGGGAGCCAGATGCAGTGGCTTTCACCTGTAATCCCAGCACTTTGGGAGGCCAAGGAAGGAAGATCCCTCGAGCCCAGGCATTCTAGACCAACCCGGGCAACATAGTGAGACGCTGTCTCTACAAAAAAAAAATTACAAAAATTAGCCATGTGTAGTGGTGCTTGCCTATAGTCCCAGCTACTTGAGGGGATGAGGTAGGATGACCATATGAGCCCAGGAAGTCTAGGCTGTAGACAGCCATAATCACACCACTGCACTCCAGCTTGGGTGACAAAGTGAGACCCTGTCTCAAAAAAATAATAAATAAATAAATAACTTCAGGCCAGGCATGGTGGCTCATGCCTGTAATCTCAGTGCTTTGGAAAGCCCAAGTGGGAGATTCACTTACGGTCAGGAGTTCAAGAACAACCTGAGTAATATAACAAGACCCCATCTCTACAAAAAACTAAAAAAATTAGCCAGGCATGGTGCAGACCTGTAGTCCTAGCTACGTGCGGGGGCTGAGGTGCAAGGATTGCTTGAGCCCAGGAGTTTGAGGCTGCCGGGAGCTGAGATTGCACCACTGCACTCCAGCCTGGGTGACAGAGCAAGACCTTGTCTCAAAAAAGAGAGAAAAAAAGACTTTTTAATATAATGCATATACTTAAGCATTTTACAAGCATCTCTACAGAGATTTAGGACCTTGGAGCCTGAGATGTTTATGCATGAAGTCAGGCTGATGAGATCAGGCTGTGAACGAAAACAGTGCTCTGAAGGCAAGCCTCTGTAACACTCACCTATCCATACGAAGCTGGCAGACAATGCTTAGTGCATCCACAACTCCTTCTTCTTTCAACTGTTGACAGCCAATGGATGTAGCAATAAAACACCCTGTTCTACCTATTCCTGCACTGATAAGAAAAGAAAAGAAATTTAAAAAGTGGGGGAAAACGACAAAGATAAGAAACATTCTTTTACAAGGGTACTTTTAAATCTGAAACCACAGTTAAAAGTAGTATTCACGTATTGAGTATTATAAACCTGGCCCTGTGCTAAGTGCTTAAAATATATTTTTACATTTAATCATAAGTAGTAGGATGAGAGGGGTGGAGAGAAGTGATGAGTGGGGGGAACAGTAAAAAGGCATTATAATTGTTCTAGAAAAAAATAAAATTAATTAAGGTCTGCACTTAGGCAAGATACAGGCAGTAGAAAGGAGAGGGGAGAGTTAGACACATCACCGGTGTGAATCTGAAGGACTGGAGCTGAAGAGGGAGAAAAGCAAAAAGTCAAAGATGACCAGGCCTGGAGAGAAAGAAGAAGGGTGATGCCCTGAGGCCAAGCACATCCTGGAATAGGGTGACTAAGGAGGCAGAGAAGGGGAGTTTGGCCTTGGACATACTGATGTTCAGAAGTCTAGTGAATAATTGAGCAATTGAAGATTGGATTCATTTTAGGAGAGGGTGCAGCTAGAGGCACATATTTCCAAGAGATTTGTACAGACATGATAACTAAACAGAAATGCTGTCTGTCCTGGTAGGTTTATACATTCAACTTCCTTAGTCGATATGTCCATAAAATAAACCTCACAAGCACAGGTGCTCTCTCTATCTCTGTCTGCAGTTTTAACCACTAACAGTCTCTATATAAAAGATTCTTTCAAATCTACATCTAGACTTCCTAAATTTCCTAAACTCTAGATTGTCATTCCATCTCCTCCTTACTATTTTGGACTTCTTCAGTTCAATGTATCTAAATTCGATGTATCTAAAACAGAATTAATTATCTTTTCCCTCAATGGCATTACCAGTCCGCCACAAGTTTTCCAGCCTAGAAGTCTTGGAACCGTCTTTTACATCCCTCCCTTTCTCGCCTCCCACATCCAATCTGTTACCACTTCTTCTGCTTTCCGTCTCTGCTGAGCCTGTGGGATTCATGCTTTCCTTTCTGTAGACTCTACTCACGTTTTCAACATCTCCTTTTTTCATGACTAGCAGTGATCTCATTATAGTTTCCAAGTCGCAAGTCTTTTCCTGGACAAATTCGCACAGCTGCTAGGTTCATCTTTCTAAAATAGGGACTTAATTATATCATTCCCTACTCGAAACCTGTAGATGGCTCCATTAGTTATAGCATAACGTCCAACCTCCCTACCATGGTATTCATGACCTTGCAAAATCTGAATGTAACTAACTTTCAAGCCTTATGTATTTTGCTGTCTTCCCTCCCACGTGTCACGATTTTCACTTAAGAAAATTGGGCTTTGGTTTTCCAATTTTTCTGTGTTAGCAACGTTTTCTTGGTCAGAAATGCCCTCCCTCCTTTTAAAGCCACAACATTGATTATTTCAAAAGGCTCAGTTCAGCATTATTTCAATTTTTAGAGGTTTTCTTCAGCTCCCGTGGTTGGAAATAATTGCTTCCCTCTTGGCACTCAAATAGCACCTATTTCTCACATTTGGCACTTGTTTCCTATTGAATGTGAGTGCAGAAGAATTCAGAGGAGTGGCTCTCTTTTAGTTGAAGTGCCCAAAGAAAGTTCATTTCACTGAAGAAATAGGATTGGAACTGTGCCCCATGAATGGCAGGTATTTTGGCTGTCATATTTGAGAGAGAATATTCTAGGTACGACAATGATATACAACGAAAGAAGGAAAGAATTAATGAGAAACAGCAAATATGATTTGCAACAATAAGTAGAATAGCTTGTCTTGAAGAGAAAGTTATTTTAGTGCAACTATAGGAAATAAAGATAGAGAGGTACCCTGGGATCTCATATGGAAGGTTAAGTGCTTTGAAATTCATCCTTTTTTTTTTTTTTTTTTTTAAGAATTTGATGAAGACTATAAGTTTCCACTCTTCAGAAAAATTCACATAAGTTTACATACTCAAATGTGTCCAAATAATTTCAAGGAGTTCACTGACCTCTGCAGTTTATGCATAGGTTCAAGGTTAGGGACTTTTGCTCTACTTTTTTTTTTTTTTTTTTTTTAAAGACAGAGTCTTGCTCTGTCTCCCAGGCTGCTGAAATACAGTGGCGGGATCTTGACTCACTACAACCCCTGCCTCCTCGGTTCAAGTGATTCTCCTGCCTCCGCCTCCCAAGTAGCTAGGAGTACAGGCACATTCCACCACGCCTGGCTTATTTTTGTATTTTTAGTAGAGAGGGCGTTTCATCATATTGGCCAGGCTGGTCTTGAACTCCTGACCTCAAGTGATCCACCTGCCTCGGCCTCCCAAAGTGCTAGGATTACAAGTGTGAGCTACTGCACCTGGCCCATTGACAAGCTTTGAGCAGAGACTCCATGTAAGGTAAGATGGAGAAAGGGCACAGGTAGGCCATGGTGGCAGTAAGAGCATGGGGGAATGCGGTATGTGTGTGCATTTTACCAGCTACTTCTAAAATACATGGATGAGGTCAGAAGGGCCTGAACTATGGTGGCTGGACAGGAAATGTTGATTATGGGAGAAGCTTTGAAGAGAAAGCCAATCTAGTGACTGATTAGATACCGAGGTTGGAGTTAAAAGGAGGGCCAGAGATAACTGTCAACATGGGATGCTGAGTGACTGGAAAAAAGATAGTCTCATTCTCAGAAATAGTAATCAGAAGAGGAGCTGGTTTTATAGGGGAAGTGACTAGTTCATTTTAGATATCCTGAGTGTTTAATGACTTTGGGTGGGGGACAGTTCCAGCCCTAACGTATGCGTTACGTTACGGTGTTTTTTTGTTTTTGTTTTTTTGGCTCCAAGTTAAGTATAGGATAAAGTCAGTATTATCTACCTTTGGATAAATAGACACATAGTAAACTTTACTCTTAATTAAACCACACAATCTCAAAAAAGGAGGCTAAAATTATACTCTAAAATAATATATTTATTAAACATATCATCAAAAGCTGACTTAAGAGACCTATGTGGTTAAACAAAGCAACCCAAATTATTTTGAGAAAGCATGAAGAATAAATGGCTGGCCGGACATGGTAGCTCACACTTGTAATCCCAGTACTTTGGGAGGCCAAGACAGGTGGATCACGTTTGAAGTCAGGAGTTGGAGACCAGCCTGGCCAACATGGTGAAACCCCCGTCTCTACTAAAAATACAAAAATTAGCCAGGCATGGTGGTGCACCCCCTGTAATTCCAGCTACTTCGGAGGCTGAGACAGGGGAATCACTTGAGCCAAGGAGGCGGAGGTTGCAGTGAGCCGATATCGTGCCACTGCACTCCAGCCTGGGCGATAGAGTGAGACTCTGTCTCAAAATAAATAAATAAATAAATAAATAAATAGTTGTTCATATAAATTACTTTAAAAATGCTCACTTCAGTTTGGTTACATTAAAAGGAAAATTAGGAGAAGGAGGTATCAGTTCTAGGAGGAGAGCTTTGAACTAGAAATTAGGGACAGGAACCAGCACAGACCCTGCTGCTGTCGTTGGCCTGGCCTCTAGTGCTCCATGTTCTGGTAATAGCATTTTGTCTTCCTTTGGTGACTTGCTCACTTCTCATTTCATAAATTTGTTTCAACCTGTTTTTCCAGAGATAACTCTTATAATACTTGACTGGTTTTCACCAAACTTGAAATAGTAATAAATGTTACCAAGATATAAGCCAAGTAGAGTTCACGTGTCATCTTGAAACAACAAAAAAGCCACTGATAATTTCAAAAAATGCATCTTAATTCCTGGTGTGTACAAGACTGATGAGATTAAATGAATCAATATAAGTTTCAAAGCAGATAACTGCCGAATAAGGTCTCCTATTCACTGAGCCATTTATTTCGAACTTGTATTTCACCCACTGTGTGATTGTTGTTTGCGAAAAATGACCTAAAAGCATGACTTTGCTTCTGTCAGCATAATTTTGATTAAGACTCAAATATTAGAGACTTAACCAATTTCAATAAATATTTAATTTGCCAACAAAGTCACATCCAGGAAGCAAAACCCACTTGCACCTGCTCTATGACTTTACAAAGAATGGGCCATTGCTTAGACAGAAAGGACCATTCACATCTCACCTGCAGTGGACAACCACAGGCCCTCGGCCCTGGGAAGCAAGTCTGTCTTCTTCTACATCCAGCATGAGCTGTAGGAGGGGCTGGGCACTGTCTGGAGTCTTGTGATCAGGCCATGAGGTGTACCAGTAATGCTTCACATGTTGGGTGTGGCTTCCTTGCTGAAAATAGCAACAGCCACCAAATGCCTCATTCACTTGTGGAACTAAAAGTCATCCAAACCACAATACTGAATGCCTTTTATCACCCCCATCTTGCTGGCAATTTATTTCTAGGTGGGAAAAAAATTTAGAAGATTTTTGAAGAGTGCCCTTTTACTTTGAGAAGACTTTACTGTCAGTAACCTGCTCGCAAAGTGAGAAAGTCTTACCTTTGTTGAGATTTATATCTCTACCTATAGTTATAATATAGATCATATACGTAACATATGCTAAATATATATTTATAATTTATTATAATAAACAAGATGGTAAGTGAAAATGTAGCCAAGAAAGAATGAGACATATTTTGTTTCCTGCTCTATGAGCATTCCTGACAAGTTATTATAAACATATGAATCAATAGAACACTTAATTTCATATCAGTCATGCTAATACTTCTACACTCAACCAAAACTCCAGTATTTAACAGGATTGAGGAATCACAGCAATAAAGAAGCTACATGAGATCCCTCTATTGGAAACACTTTGGGTGAGGGCCCACACACATCATCTCGAAACCCAGCACGGGTGAGGGTGTGGCATGAACCTGGCACTCCAGAACATGTGTTGAAAAACAAGTTTTGGTAAATGCCTTCCTATTCCAAACTTCCCTGGCACTCCAGAACATGTGTTGAAAAACAAGTTTTGGTAAATGCCTTCCTATTCCAAACTTCCCAATAAAAGTCATCACTGTAGCTCTGCCCCTGTTTTCTTCCTCTTTGTGATGATTCTGTCCCAGCAGTGAGGCTGCAGATAAGATCGAAATTTTTGGGTGATTATTCTCCAGAAGCAAAAAATAATACCATGGTAACATTTCTCAGCATCTGCTGCCCATGAGTTAAATAAGATAGTTTTCCTATGACATAATCTCATCTGGGGAAAGTCCCTATAAATTACTGTAACTCCACGCTTCTGAAGATCTCATCAACACTTCAGGCTTGTCTTGCTTCCCACTGCCACCCACAAATGCAAATTTTCTCTTTCACAGCTTCCAGGCCTTACTTAAAGCTGCTTAGACCAAAATGACATTAAAAAAAATCATGGTAAGGTCTCCAGTACAGCCTTTAGTTAAAAGCTTTCAAAAGGTTAAATCAGAGATATTTTATTAACACAAATTAGAGGATCACAACATCCTACATAATGAATTTTCTTAATGTCTACTTACGTTGACTTAATTATACTGCTTATTAATAGTAGTTGACAACAAAAAATACACGAGGGAATGATTATAGTTTCTCTTTGATCTTAACATTATTTAATTTGCTTAAATTGCATTTGTAGTACTTAAATAATTTCAAAGTAGAAATGTAATCCTCTAACATCATCTGCTATGTAGCTACATAATCTTACCTTTAAGACAAGGTTTCGAATGGTGTAGTTATCACATTCATTTACACTGATAACCAGAACCTCAACTTTCCCATATATCCCTCTCTTTTCCGGCCAGTATAGCACACATTTCTGGAGGAAGGGAAAGAGAATACAGCAAATATTAATGGCTTTTATTAGCCTTGGAGTACTTTTCATTCAAGCATCTCAAGAGTTTTATATCATTGATTTTAAAATATCAAACATCAGTTTTTATAGTTTTGTAAATATACTAAAAACATTGAATTGTAAATCTTAAACAGCTAGATTTTATGGTATATAAATTATATCTCAAGTTTTTTTTAAAGTATCAATTTTATATGTGCCTATTAAGCACTGCCGCTGCTGACTCCATACAAAAAAAAGGCAGAATTACCCAAAACTCCTCAGAGAAATGAAGAACTAATGAAGAAGAAATTTAAGAATTAAGGAATTAAGATCCAAATATTAGAATTTATCATGTGCTGACTAGAAATAAAAAGAATGTTTTCCCACAATAATTGAGGAAAGTTACATTTTCCTGCTTCAACAAACTTATGTCTAATAAGAATATCTAATATGTTAGATGGCATACGACCAAGTTTCTCTTATATGTAAGGTAGATGTAATGATCATTAATACAACTATGGTATCATATTTTCCTGGACCAACAGTTTTTTTCACTTATGGAACTAATTTACAAAAATTATGTTAAAAATATTTTTATAATGGATCCTCCTGAGGAGCTTTAAAAGAGTGATAATAATTATACTGCAAGCAAGGCAACATAGCATGGTGGTTAAGGCACAGGCTTTGAACTCAGAGCCTGAGTCCAAATTTTGGTTCTACCATTCATTACCTGTGAATACGAACAAGATACTTAACACCTTTGGTTATAGTTTCTTTATTATTGGCTATCTGGAAAGTCCTTAGGATAAAGCCAGGCATACAGTAAGCACTTACAACATGTTATTATTGCTGTTGTTATTTTAAAATTACTGGGTGATAGATTTTTGGCCCAAAGTGATTAGATCTTCACGCATTAAGTATTATTTTGGTATTATTATAGCCAGTAATCATTATTAAATAAAAATTGCAAAATGAGATTCAAGCGTACATATAATCTCATTTTGCTTTTTAAACAACTGTAAAATAACTATTTTTTTACCACAAATTTTGATGATAAAGAATGTAAAATGACAAATGTTTATGTTTTATTTTGAGTGCTCTTGGAAGCAATGTTAATTTTAGAAATGTTTAAATAGCACTTATTTTCTCCCAACTATACACACATTTACATAGAAATTCTTTCATTTGTTGCCTTCCAATCAGGACCTGTTAATACCCAGGACACTTGTTTCTTCACATCTTTGTCAAAGGCATATGAATACACTTGATAAAAATTTAAATACTTATAGATTTAAAAGAGCAGCAAAAGACTCACAGAATTATAGAACTGAAGGAAAAGTCACATAAAGTATCAGAAACACACCTCCAGGGCTCTATTATGCTAAGTACCACTACTCTACAAGCTAGCATAGCGAAGGAAATCACTTCACCTAGCAGAATCAGTTTCTTTCATCCATTACAATAAAAACACATTTACATCCTCTACATTTTGACCCTTTTTCCAAATGAAGTAAATTGTTTCAGCTTTATTTACATGCCACCCAAGACTCTCAGGCTATCAGACCAAAAGACTTACTCTGGCTGACTTAATGTTAACATTAAGAGAAGAAACCTTTTTTAAAGTAGAGCAACTCATTTCTCTCGAAATCTATGAGTTGCCAAATGTCTAAAATTTTCCCACTTTGTTAAAGGTAATCATACTAACCAAGTTGCCTGGTTTCTTTCAATGAAGCATCAATTATTTCACTCTAAGACCCGAGCTACTGTGTATCTTAAAACCCATGCCTCCTGATGAGTCCAAGAAGAATGACAAAGAATCGTGAAAAAGGTACTGAACAAAGAAAGAGGCATTCATTCAGTAGTCCAGCAGTCTGGTGTACGTGCCCCATTGTCCACAATCAGACCTGAGCAGCAGGCCCCTCTTTAGGAAGGTGGCTCTCAAAACCAGTAAGAAAAGCTGCAAAGCAGGAGCTTGCCGCCTGCACCCTGACTCTTAATACTTGAACAGGCTTCTGTACCTACTTGATAAATGGAAATGCTGCTCGCTTCTCTCCCAAGCTTGCCGGGGGCCCTCTTGAATGTTTTTTTTGACTCGTTACCAAAAAAGCAATTGGCAGTCAGCTCCCAGTAGACAATGCAATGTGACTTGTTCATTCAAACAACCCTTAATTAGCATCCCATCTCCTTTCTGAGATACAATAGCTTATTTTTACACACTGAATACATTTCTCTCTCATTTAGATGACAGAAAAAGAGACCAGATAAGTGTGGGTACTTTTGAATATGAGGTGGGGGAGAGCTGCAAATGCAGTTGTTTCTAAGAGTACAAGTTCATGTTCAAATTGTTTTCCTGTACAGCTTTTTAGGGTTTCTTTATTGTGGTGCTAACAATGAGATAAAAGAGGCAGAAAAGGCAAGGAAGAAAAATGCTGTTACAGATAATACTGTGAAACCACACTAATTGTAGGTAATTCAAAATAGCATGCTATTTAGCAGAATATAACCCCAAATCATCACTATTCTTTTGCTGGCTAGGCTTATCCTTTCAGTAAAATTATCTATTAATTCTAAGAATCCATAATTTGGAAGAAAAAAATAGGTTTCCAGAGGACCGTGTCTCTTGTGCAAACAAGTTATTATCAAACTGACTGAAAAGATTCTGGACATTAACCAGTTCTTTGTAATTGGTGGTTTACCGCAAAAGTAGGATGTAACACAAAGCAATGCAAATTCTGTTTTTTTTTTTTTTTTTTTTGTGATGGAGTCTCGTTCTGTCACTCAGGTTGGAGTGCAGTGGCACAATGTCAGCTTACTGCAACCTCCACCTCGCGGGTTCAAGCGATTCTCCTGCCTCAGCCTCCCAAGTAGCTGAGATTACAGGTGTGCGCCTCAGCCTCCCAAGTAGCTGAGATTACAGGTGTGCACCATCATGCCCAGCTAATTTTTGTATTTTTAGTAGAGACGGGGTTTCACCATGTTGGCCAGGCTGGTCTTGAACTCCTGACCTTAGGTGATCTGCCCACCTCAGCCTCCCAAAGTCCTGGGATTACAGGCGTGAGCCACTGCGCCCGGCCGCAAGCTCATATTTTTGTGATCTTTTTTTCTTCCCTTGATTCTCCTTCTGGCCCCCACCAAGTTAGAGCTATTTGAGGAGGAGGTCTAGCTAGTTGTTTAGTTGCCTGAAAAAAAAAAAAAACCTATTTTTAAGTTGTTTTCTTTTTAGTTTCTATATATTTAAATATCACAGATATTGCTCTATAAGCTAAAGATCTGTATCATCACATAGAATGTGGCTCTAAGTAAATAAAATCTTCATACTTAGCTTCATTTGGGTTATATTAGTACATGAGAGGGATAGAATGGGTCAGATTGTCTGAAATTATTATTACTATAGCTACTTTTATTCCTGGTGCTCTGATGGAATATTACTGACATAGGTTCAGAGATTTAAGTACCTTCACCAACATCATATCATTTAGCCCCTTCCACAATCCTTTGAAGTAGGTAGGGTGGGTAGCAGGTATTATTATTATTGAAATTATTTTTCAGATGAGGACATGAAGGCTCAGGTGTTTTGGTAGGGGAAAATTGCCTTGGGGGGGGGCTAGAATTTTCCAAGAAAATATCACTTTATGAATGAAACTTTCCATCTTTGATTTCCACACTGACTCTTAACCAACACTACTTAACCACAGCATTGACCAATGACCTGGTCCCTCTGTCAAATATCTTGAGGCACATGCAACCTTGAATAGTCTTGGTTCACTCTCCTACTGAGCTCAGTACTTCTGTTACCATCTTTTGATCTCTATGTTCAAGTTGTTTTTATACCAAAACACCTTTATGGCAGGTGTACTCATTATTGAAGTCCAATAATTTAATTACATATTACAGAAATCAATAAAATATGAGGTTTAAAAGAGAAAAAAGTTTTATGAGACAATTGATTAAGTTGAGTAAGTTTTTCACTGGTGAAAAAAGTAAACCAGTAAAGAAAACTACAGTCTAATCACAGACAGGTGAGACAATGATAGAAATTTGTTTCTAAGTTAAAAATATCTAAATAGAAAACTGCATTTATATTGTTTCATAGGCTTTTCTATTTTCTCTTTCATTTTAAATAAACTAAAATGGAAAATTTTGATAATATATAAACAATGTGATTGACATAAACTATATGATCTAGAACTCCATCTTCAGACCAACACTCATAAGACTGAACTCCATAACAAACACATTTGAATATGAACAAATGTACATGTTTTAAGATAAAATAAAATACATTTTTTTATGATTCTCACATTGACCATTTTTGATTAACTGTGTTTTTCTGTTTTTTTTTTTTTTTTTTTTTTTTGAGACGGAGTCTTGCTCTGTCGCTCAGGCTGGAGTGCAGTGGCGCAATCTCAGCTCACTGCAAGCTCCGTCTCCCAGGTTCACCCCATTCTCCTGCCTCAGCCTCCCAAGTAGCTGGGACTACAGGCGCCCGCCACCATGCCCGGCTAATTTTTTGTATTTTTTAGTAGAGATGGAGTTTCACCGTGTTAGCCAGAATGGTCTCGATCTCCTGACGTCGTGATCCTCCTGCCTTGGCCTCCCAAAGTGCTGGGATTACAGGCATGAGCCACCGTGCCTGGCTGATTAACTGTGTTAAACGAGAGGGCTTCTAACTATAGTTGGAAGTAAAGCAGGCTAATGCAGTTTGAACATAACACTGTGGATTAAACATTAAGGTGCAAAGTTAGATTTGGAATATAAGCATATCTGGAAGGACAGGAGAGTAATTTTGTTTGGGAGTCAGCTGTTTGGCTTTGGGCAAGTTGCCTTCCTGTGCCTCAGTGTTCTCGTTTGTAATGGGGCTTACAAATATGTTTACTATAAGGATTAATTTTCAAGCACACTGTTAGTGCTCCATAAACATTTGTTTTCAGAAGATCCAACAGTCCAATTTCTAAGCTTTCCATGTACATTTGTTGAACCTTCTAGATTACCTTTTACTCTATTTTTTTAGCTAGTTATAAATGACATATAGAGAAGATATCTATAGAGAAGATATATTTTCATTTTATGCATTTAGAATTTAACACGGCAAAATTAACATTTTCTTATTAATATCTTACCAGAATAATTTATTTTCTCCTCAAACATATAGTTTAATAAAGTCCACTTTATTTTAAAGTAAAATTTACATATCTATTGAGTAGCCAATCTTTCTATCTGAATGAATGCACATCTGATTTTATAATGAAATTTAAGGCAATGTACTCCATTAATATATACACTTACTACATACCCACAAAATTAAAAATAAAAATTTAAATAAACTCTTTTGTAAAGGCAAACATGGGCTGTGCTTAGTTGCTTAGTCAATATTTATATTTCCAAAAAAAACTTTCTTGGAATGTATTTAATTAATCAAAGACATATATGGTAGCTGCAATTTGACTTAATGAGGTCTTTACTTTTCTTAAGGTTTTTGTGGACAATAAATTGGAAACAATTTAAGTACGTATCAATAAGGAAATGATTACATTTTAGCACATCCACACAATGAAATTCTAGTAATTTAACATTTTGATGAATTATTAATGACATGGAGAATACTCATAATGTTAAAAGCAGAATATAAAACATAATACAATACCCTCTTTTATTATCTTTACACCAATGCTGTACCTTCTCATGACTTCAACCACTACCTGTCTGATCTCTCTCTCTCTCACCTGTACATTTCTCCAGAGTACCCTTATTTCTAACTGCTTAATAGACTTAAAAGACTTTACCAGCCAGAAGTCTCCAACATTTATCAAACTTAACAGGTTAAAGATGAAACTGATATCACATCCACTCACCCTCCCAAACCAGAAATCCTGAAGTCAAGCTCTCCCTTACTCCCATTCGATGAGAAACTAAGCATTGTGGTTTCTCCTGCTGGAATGCTTAAATATATCTTCCAAAGCTATTTTTTTATATATATAGCATATATATATATATATGCTATATATATATATGCTATATATATGCTATATATATACAAGCTATGTGTGTGTATATATATGAGCTAAATATATACATATATACAAGCTATATATAGATATACACAAGCCATATATATGCTATATATATATGCCATATATATGCCATATATATATGCTGTATATATATGCCATATATATGCCGTATATATACATGGCATATATATATGCCATATATATATGCCATATATATATGCCGTATATATATATGCCGTATATATATGCCATATATATATGCCGTATATATATGCCATATATATATGCCGTATATATATATGCCGTATATATATGCCGTATATATATATATGCCGTATATATATGCCGTATATATATGCCGTATATATATATGCCGTATATATATATGCCGTATATATATGCCGTATATATATGCCGTATATATATATGCCATATATATGCCGTATATATATATGCCATATATATATGCCATATATATATGCCATATATATATATGCCATATATATATGCCGTATATATATGCCGTATATATATGCCATATATATATGCCGTATATATATGCCATATATATATGCCGTATATATATATGCCATATATATATGCCGTATATATATATGCCATATATATATGCCGTATATATATATATATGGCATATATATATACACACACACACACACACACACACACACACACACACACAAGCTTGCACACTGCCACCCAGGCTGGAGTACAGTGGCACCATCATAGCTTACTGCATCCTCAAACTCCTGGACTCAAGCGATCCTCTGGTCTCTGCCTTCCAAGTAGCTGGGGCTACATGTGTACACCACCATGCCTGGCTTATTTATATATTCCTATCATGGCAATGGCTAATTTAAAAAACATTTCATTTGTAGAGACAAGCTATCCTTATGTTGCCCAGGCTGGTCTCAAATTCCCGGCCTCAAGTGATCCTTTCACCTTGGTTTTCTGAAGTCCTGGGATGAAAATGGAACATCTTTTAAATGTGTCCCCCTTGGGCACCTACTCACTTTTCAGACCCATAGGTATCATATGAGCTTTCTGGCCAAACATGTGTACTTAAAATGAATATTTTCTATAATTTTAGCAGATAGAAAAGGGAAGAGAATGAAAGAAGAAAAAAGTTAATATATGGCTCCTTATGTGGCTTTTTGAGACTGAACTGTTTGCAAAGTACTGAATAAGTCAATGGGCAAAATGGGGCCTAGAGTACTTAAGTCAAGTAGTTTAACTCAGATGAAAGATGCATGTAAATGCAGAGAAAGAGTAGAGCTGTGTTAAATTGAGAGCAGTGTGTTAGGCCAAATTATCCAGTAATTCCTTCACTTCATGAAAGATACGTTCAGGGTCTTATTGCTCTTTGGGACCAAAAGTGGGTTGCTTGCCTTCTAATGTCTTAATTCCTTATTTGGCCACTTATAATGTTGGGGCAATGATTAAGTGCCTGGGCTTTGGAATTAAACAAGCCTGGATTGAAATTTGGACTCCATCATTCACTAACTTTGAGGCTCTCATTCTCTCTGAGCTTTGGCTTTCTCATTTGTAATATAAGAATAGTAAAACCTACTTTGCAGAGTTAGAGTAAAATAAACTGAATTTATGTATGTTCAAATTGTGCTTAGCACAAATATTCAATAAATGGTAGTGGCTAGAAAACATCTTCCACTGTGCATGTAATATGGCCAACACGTATACCTACTTCCCTTCTTTTCTGAAAGGGGAGAGAAGTGCAGTAAGTAACATCCAGAAGTAGTATGGGGACTTTGTTTCCCCCGAAGTGTGCAAAAACTGCTTGCCATTTTGGATTGCTCTTCCAGTTCCAGCTTTATAGGTTTAAGCCACTATGTCTTCTCTAGTAATGGAATTTGAACACTGTCGTTTCAGTGTTTCCTTCTCTGAAGAGGAATTCCCTTTTTCTTGAGATTTATCTAAATGAAGGAACTCAAACTTACCAGCAATAAAATCTCTTTAATTGCAACTTAACTGTTTTTTCAGCTATGTATATTTTCATTTTATAAACATTGAGGTCATGAGAATATTGGAGTTATTAAATAAGAGATGGCAATTATTCATTTATTTATTTGCTAGAAAGTAGAAAGTTTCATGAAACTATAAAGCCTGGGAATTTCTAAAGATAACTCCATCTCCATATGTTTTCTGGAGGAAATGATTTTTGTCTTTTCCAAACAATGACGCTTAACACAATTGAAAGTTGGCACATTTTTGGTAAACAGAATTTTCCTGGTAGTGTGAAGTCTACTGTGTATTTCTTTTGTGCCAGACTTCTCAGTATCATTTTGATCTGTAAAACATCAACGTTTCCTGTATTGTATTATATTTACGTCTTTGGAGAGTCTAGACAGAAAGAAGTTTTTATTTTAAAGAGTAATGAATAATAAAAAATAACAAAATTTTTATTGTAATATTTGGGATTATGACTGGCTGCAGGGAAAAAAAGCACAAAGCAGATTACACATAGAAGACATATAACATAAATGTTTGACTTTGATATCCCCAGAAGGTATATCTCAGACATTAAAAAAGGCAGGAGGCTAAAAATTGTAACACACAAACAAAAATCATTTCTCCAATTTCTGAATTATGTGGCCAAAGAAAAAAAATTAAAACTTCAACCACCCACTGGTGTAGGAATTGTTAAAAAAAATTCTAGCTTTCCACAGATCCATTTGGCTCTCCTGTAAAGACTGAAATCTGAGAATGATAACAGGTTATCTCTGAGGACAATTATTGCACTTGAGAAAGAAAGAACAAGATATGCTTTATTCCCTTGCAGACACTGAATGGAGAGCTCTGAGCATCATAGGTAAACCAACTCTGTATCACTCTGAAATACATATTTGAGGCTGCTGCATACAGTTCCCTGGCTAGCTGCGGTCATTGGTGGCAGTGCTCAGGCGCCTGCTGTCCTTGACCTCCGGCCCCATGAGCACTAACCCAGCGCAGGAGGACCAGCCACCGCCGCCAGGCTCTGATGCTGGTCTCTGGTAGAAGGTTGCTCACAGCTCTGCTGCAGGCTCAGAAGTGGCCCTTTCAACCCTCCAGAGACATGAGACTAGTCCAGTTCCAGGCACCCCACCTGGTGGAGCCTCGCTTGGGCCCAGAGATGGGGAATGGTGGAAGGGTTATCGACCTCAATGCCTTTGACTCTATGCTCCCCAAAATGATGACACAGTTCGTACAGCAGGGAGAGGCCACCCTCTCAGTGGCAAGAAGAGCCTTGGGTGCCCAGTTGCCAGTCCTACCATGGTTGGAAGTAACCTCCCTGGCTCCAGCCACGTGGCCAGATAAGGTGGTGTGTGTGGGCGTGAATTATGTGGACCACTGCAAAGAACAGAATGTGCCCATGCCCATGGAACCCATCATCTTCAGCAAGTTTGCCAACTCCATTGTGGAGCCCTATGATGAGATGGTCCTCCCACCAGAGAGCCAGGAGGTAGACTGGGAAGTGGAGTGGCAGTGGTCATTGGAAAGAAAGGCAAGCACATCAAGGCCACAGATGCCATGGCCCATGTGACTGGCTTCACTGTGGCTCATAACGTGAGTGCTCAGGACTGGCAAATGAGACATAATGGGAAACAGTAGCTGGTGGGAAAAACCTTCGACACCTTCTGCCCTCTGGGCCCTGCCTTGGTGACCAAGGACAGTGTAGCAGATGCACACATCTTAAAGATCTGCTGCCAAGTGAATGGGGAAGTGGTCCAGAGCAACAACACCAACCAGACGGTGGTCAAGACAGAGGAGCGGATAGCCTGGGTCTCCCAGTTTGTCACCTTTTGCCCAGGGGATGTCATCCTGACCGGGACCTCCCCAGGTGTCAGTGTATTCAGGAAACCTCCTGTCTTTCTCAAGAAGGGAGATGAAGTCCAGTGTGAAATTGAAGAACTAGGTGTCATCATCAGCAAGGTGGTGTGATGGCTCCTGCACAGGCCCTGGTCATAGGATGGGGGCATCTGCTCCCACTCAGCCTAGCCCAGGGAAAGGTCGAATGCCAGGTGTGGGCAGGTGCCAGCCCTGCAAGCCTCCTCTTCTAGGTAGAAGGGAGGACAGAGCTCTCTTCAATAAATACATTGGGCCAAAGCAAAAAAAAAAAAAAAAAAAAGAAAGAAATATATATTTGACTTATACAGCAGTTCTGGTACAATGACATCCTTGGTCTTGGAGAAGGAGGATGAGAGCAACCGTCTGCTGGGGCTTTGGCATATTAATAATTGCTCACATCATCCCTATTGGATTTCTTTAAAATATGTCACATATTACACACCCTGTAGGAAATGTCTTCTGCCTAACCAGCAATCTTAGTTTCTGTCCTGCTAAAACCCTGATTCAAGAATGAGGTAAAGCACTAAAGGCACATTCCTGACTTTTTCTGTAAGAGTGAACACAGATAAACATACATTACAAGATTCAAAGACTGAAACGCTCAAAAGAACAAACACCATAATGTATCTATATATCTAATGTATATACATAATTATACACAAAATGTATAATAACACAGTTATTACAATCTATTCTGTAATCCTTGTGAGATATTGTTTCACGTATCATTTGCCAAATGTTAATCCTTAGTACATATGCAACACTAAATTGCATGTAATAAGTAAGTAATTTTTCTGGGGAAAATATTATTTGTTTTAAAACATTTACATACTTATATTTACAAATAGTTTCATAAATTATGGTGCTATGTTGATTTTATAAGATTTTATTTGTAATAGAAGAAGAAATAGCAATAAGAAATAATTTGTAAGGGCATGAATGCACTTTGAAATAATATTTAGTTTATGACAATTTACTCAGAAAATTCAAACCAAAGTGGGCAGGGGTAAGGCATTTTGCTCAGATCTATGAAATGGTGCTAAACATTGCATGAGGTTGTTCATAGTGTCTTCTTTTATTTAAATCTCTGCTTTAATTATGGTCATTTTTAATGTGTTTGTTTGCATTTCCTTTAATTCTGCTAGTTTCGCCTATTTTATTAGACTTCGAAAAATTGACTTTTGTTTACATCAATCCTTTTTAAAAAAATTTTTTAAGGTAGGGTCTCATTTTGTTGGCCAGGCTGAAGTGCAGAGTAGCCCAATCATAACTCACCGTAACCTCAAACTTCTGGGCTCCAGGGATCCTTTTGCCTCAGCCTTCTGAGTAGCTAAGACAACAGGTGCGCACCACCACACCTGGCTAATTTTTAAATTTTTTGTTGAGATGTAAGTCTCATTACATTGTCTAGGCTGGTCTCAAACTCCTGGCCTCAAGCAATCCTCCTGCCTCAGCCTCCCAAAGTGCTGGGATTACAGAAATGAGCCACCATGCCTGGCATCATCAATCCTTTTATCTTTGTTTTATGTTTAATTAACATTTATTCTTTATTATTCCTTCCTTTTTTCTTTCCTGTTCATTTTATAGTTCTTTTACTAACTTAAGTCTGTTGCTTAGATCACAAATTCTTTTATAATATCATATTCATACCTATAAACTTCCTTCTATGAGCATTTTTAGCAGCTCTCACAAGATTTGATATGTAGTATTTTCATCATCCCTGAATTGTAGGTAATTTACAGTTTTATTATAAATTCATTTTCATCCATGAATTGTGTGTGTTAAAACTTTTTTTAAGTGTCAAAGTGTATTTTTAATCTTATCTTTCTGCTTTTTATTTCTAACTTAATGCACTGTAGTCGAAGCATATATGTATAGTTATTCCTGGAAATTTGCCAAGACTTGCTATATAGTTGTAGTTGGTCACTTTTCACAAAATCTCATGCTTTGAAAATTTATGAGGTTATTGATTGGAAGGTTCTATATATCTTTCTTAAACTAAGCTTGTTAATTTGAATAAAGGTTATGTATAAACTTTTTCTATATTTTTATTTTTTTGTCTGCTTAATAAATACTAATATCTGATTTTTGTTGGGTTTTCTCCCAGTGTGATGGTGATTTATCAATTCCTTCTTTAATTCTGCCAATTAATGCTTCAGATATTTGGGGGGGAGGTTATGTATATTATGCATTTATATATTTAGAATCTTACTTGTGAATTTCAAATTTTAGTGTTATAGACTGACATTCCTTATCTCTAGTAAGCTCTCTGATAATGATTGTTTTGATTTGAAAGTCATTTTCGTCTGACATTCTTTATCTCTGGTAACCTCTCTAGTAATTATTGTTTTGAGAATATTCTTTTGAGAATTATTCTTTTGAGAGTCAGTTTTATCTGACTTGACTTTTGATTAGTATTAGTTTGGTGTATTTTTTTCCATCCTTTCCATTTTAATATTTCTGTGTCCCCTTGCAGGCAGCATTTAACTGAATTTATTTATTTTATCAGTTTGGTAATCTCTGATATTTAATTTGCAAGTTATTTGTTTATATTTAGTATGATTTGGATTTTTTTCTATTTCCCACTTAGGTAAAAGTTTATCCTGATTTTTCAATGTTACCTTTTGTTTTCTCTTTTATTTTAGTTTATTTTCGAAATTCTGTCTTTTCCCTCTTCTACCAGATTGGAAATTGTACATTCTAATTCCATCCTTTAGTGGCTAATCTTTAATTTGAACATGCATATTTGCCTAAAAGTCTAACCTTGGTTTATATTTCTGTTTTCATGAATAACACAGAAATATTTTAACTTTCCTCATCTTCTCAAATTTTAAATACTATCATTATCCAGTATTTTAGTTTCACCTTCATATTTTACTTTCTTTGCTCACTATTATTTCTTACATTTGAGTACTTTTTTTCTGGATTGAATCTTCTTCATTCTGTTTTATCCTCCCTTGTAGTTGTTTTGGTAAGATTTTTTTTTGGTGGTAAATTCTTATCGTTTTTGTTAGTTTGAAAGTGTCTTTCACACCTGTCCCTGTAGGATAGATTTGTTGGGTATAAAGTTCTGGGTAGTCAAGTATTTTCTTTCAGTTCTTTGTAGGTAATATTCTACTGATTTTTGGCTTCTAGTTTTGCTATAGAAAAGCCTTTTTTTTTTTGGTTAGTTACTCTGGTGGGAGTAATTACTTTCTTTGGCGCTTTTTCAGTTCCAGAGATGTGTCTAGCTGTGATTTACATTTACCTATTCAGCCTAGGATTTATTGTGCTTTTTAGATCTTTGAACTCAAGTCTTCCATCAGTTTTGGAAAATGTCTATTATTTCTTCAAATATTACTTCTTTTCTCATATCCTCTTCTTTCTCCTTCTAAAACACCTGTTATGGTATATTGGATATCAAACACTATCCTCTATGTCTCTTACTCTTTTATATTTTTGGACATTTTGATCTTCTAGGTATTTTCCTTAGCTTTATATTTGAATCCATTAATTATTCATTTAGCTGTGTCTTGTTTGATGCTAAACCTATCTAATAAGATTTTTTAAAATTTTGTCTTTATAATGTTTATTTCTAGTACTCGTTGGTTTGTCTTAAATCTTCATAGCCTTTTTGGATAGTAACTTGTTCCTGTGTCAAATTTTTTATGCTTTTTGTGCTTAATTATTTAAAAGAGTAGCCTACATTTATTATTTCAGTTATTTTAATTTATGTGCATCAATTTAATTGTTGCTGCTTCTGATTTTTTCTCATGGTTTTTATTGTTTGCTTGTATGCCTCATAATTTTGATTGTAAGCTTATGTTTGCTGAGAGTTTTTTATTTTATTTTAATTGACACAGAATTATACATATTCATGGTGTATAATGTGATGCTTCAATGCATGTATACATGGGTTAATGATCAAATGAAGGCAATCAGTGTACCCATTACTGCAAACATTTATTATTTGTTGTTTGTAGTGAGAATATTCAAAATCCTTTCTTATTTCTGGGCTCTATGTTCCATGTTCCATTCCATTGGTCTATGTGTTTGTTTTTTTGCCAATATCATGTTTTCGATACTATAACTTGGTAGTATATTTTGAAGTCAGGTAGTATGATGCCTCCAGCTTTTTTTTTTTTTTTTTTTTGTCTCAAGAATGATTTGGCTAATCAAGATCTTTTGTTGCTTCATACACATTTTAGGATTAAAAATTTTTTTTCCATGAAGAATGTTATTGGTATTTTGATAGGGAATGCATTGAGTCTATTGATTGTTTAGCGTAGTATGGACATTTTAACAATATTAATTATTCCACTCCATGAACACAGTATATATTTCTGTTTATTTGTGTTCTCTACAATTTCCTTCATCAATGTTTTATAGTTTTCAGTATAAAAGATATTTCACTTCTTTGGTTAGGTTTATTTTTAGGTATCTCTTTTTTTTGGTAGCAATTGTAAATGGAATTGCTTTCTTGATTTCGTTTTTAGCTAGCTCACCATTAGCATATACAAATGCTACTGATTTTTGAATGTTAAATTTGTATCCTTGAACTTCATTAAATTTGTCTACTAGTTCTAACAAGTTTTGGTGCAGTCTTTAGGGTTTTCCATATATATGATCATATGATCTGCAAACAGGGATAGTTTGACGCCTTCCTTTCCAATTTTGCCTTTTATTTCCTTCTTTTGCCTGATTACTCTGGCTAGGACCCCCAGTACTATGTTGAATAGAAGTGGTGAAAGTGGATATCCTTATCCCAGATCTTAGGAGAAAAGCTTTCAACTTTTCCATATTCAATATGATGTTGTTGTGGGCTTGTCATATACGGACTTTTTAGTGTTGAGGTACATACTTTCTATATCTAATTTGTTGACAGTTCTTATCATGAAGGGATGAATTTTGTCAAATTATTTTTCTTCGTCTATTGAAATGATGCTATGGATTTTATCCTTCATTCTGTTAATGTGATGTATCATATTTATTAGCTTGTGTAAATCGAACCCTTCTTGCATCCCTGGGATGAATTCCCTTGGTCATAGTGGATGATGTTTTTAATGTGCTATTGATTTTGGTTTACTAATATTTTATGGGCATTTTTGCATGCAGATCAGAGTGACCTGCAGTTTCTTTTTTGGTTGAGTCCTTGTGTGGTTTGGGTGCTAGGGTAATGCTGGCCTTGTAGAATGAGTTTGGATATATTCTCTCCTCTTTAATTTTCTTGAACAGTTTGAGGAGAATTGGTATTAGTTCTTTAAATGTTTGGGAGAATTCACTGGTGAAGACATCAGGTCCTGGGTTTTGTCTTCAATGGGATACTTTTTTTTTTTTTGAGATGGAGTTGCACTCTGTCACCCAGGCTGGAGTACAGTGGGGTGATCTTGGCTCACTGCAACCTCACAGTCCCGGGTTCAAGTGATTCTCCTGCCTCAGCTTCCCAGGTAGCTGGGATTACAGGCACGCACCACCAAGCCCAGCTAATTTTTGTATTTTTGGTAGACACACGGTTTCACCATTTTTAGTAGAGAGAGGGTTTCACCATGTTGGCCGGGCTGGTGTGGAACTCCCAACCTCAGGTGATCTGGCCACCTCGGCCTGCCAAAGTGCTGGGATTACAGGAGTGAGCCACAGTACCTGGCCAGGATACGTTCTGTTACTGATTTAATTTCCTCACTCATTAGCATTTTCAGATTTTCTATTTCTTCATTGTTCAATCTTGGAAGGTTGCATGTGTCCAGGAATTTATTCATTTTTTTTTTAGATTATCCAATTTGTTGGTGTAGTATTGTTCACCATAGTCTCTTATAATTCTTTGCATTTCTGTGGCATCTAAAGTTTTGTCAGTTTTGTTTTCAAACATGATCTTTTCTTTTTGTTGATGTTTTGTATTTTTCTGTCTGTATTTCATTTATGTCTGCTTTGATCTTTCTTATTTACTTCCTTCTACTAATTTTGGGTTTAATTTGTTCTTGTCCTTTTTTTTTTTTTGAGATGGAGTCTCTCTCTGTCTCCCAATTGCCCAAGGTGGAGTGCAGTGGCATGATCTCGGCTCACTGCAACCTCTGTCTCCTTGGTTCAACTGATTCTTTTGCCTCAGCCTCCCGAGTACCTGAGATTACAGGTGTGTACCACCAGGCCCAGTTATTTTTGTATTTTTAGTAGAGACAGGGTTTCACCATGTTGGCCAGGCTGGTCTTGAACTCCTGACCTCAAGTAACCTGCCTGCCTCGGCCTCCCAAAATGCTGGGATTACAAGCATGAGCCACACTGCCCAGCCTGTTCTTGTTTTTCTAGTTCTTTGAGGTGCGTCATTAGGTTATCATCTTTCTCTTACATTTCAATAAATGTAAGCATTTATTGATATATTCCCTTTTAGAACAGCTTTTCCTGTATTCTAAAGACTTTGATATGTTGTCTTTCTATTGGTCTCAAGGAATTTTTAAATTTCCCTTTTAATGTCTTCACTGATCCATTGGTTGTTTAGGAGCATATTGTTTAATTTTCATGTATTTGTAAAGTTTCTGAATTTCTTCCTGTTGTTGATTTCTAGTTTTATAACATTGTGGTCAGAAAACATATTTAAAATGATTTTGATCTTTTAAAATTTATTAACGCTTGTCTTGTGCTGTTAAGAAAAATGTGTATTCCGCAGTTGTTGGGTGAAACGTTCTGTAAATATCTGTTAGGTCCAATTGGTCTATTGTGTGGTTTATATCCAATGTTTATTTTCTGTCTGGATGATCTGTCCATTGCTGAGAGTGGGGTGTTGAAGTTGAAGTTCATGATTATTACTATATTGCAGTCTATCTCTTTCTTTAATCTAATAAATAATTGCTCCTTACATTTGGGTACTCTAGTGTTAGATGCATACATATTTACAATTTTTTTGTTGAATTAACTCATGTATCATTATATAATGATCTTCTTTGTGCTTTTTTGTGATTTTTGATTTGAAGTCTATTTTATCTGGTATAAGTGAAGCTACTCCTGGTCTCTTTTAGTTTCCATTTGCATGTGATATCAATTTTTCATCCCTCCACTTTCAGTCTATATGTCTTTACATGTGAAGTGAGTTTCTTATAGACATCATATAGGTGAGTCTTGCGTTTTTTTCTCCCCATTTGGCCACTATATATCTTTTAATTGGAAAATTTAATCTATTTCCATTTAATATTATTATTGACAGGTAAGAACTTACTCGTGCCATTTTGTTAACTGTTTTCTAGATACTTTGTTTCTTTCTTCTACTCTTATTGTTTCCGTTTGTGACTTGGTGGCTTTCCATAGTGATAAGCTTTGATTCATTTCTCTTTTTGATTTGTGTATCTGCTGTAATTTTTTTCTTTGTGGTTACTCTGGGGCTTATGTAAAAAGAACTTAGAATATTTTAAGCTGATAACAACTTAACTTTGTTCACATACAAATATTCTAGACTTTCCCTTCCCCCATCCACAATTCATAATTTCCTTCAGGTCCTTATTTTAAGTTCCTTTTCAGGCAATTTATAAATTTTCATTTCTTTGGGGGTCAGTTACTGGAGGATTCTTCTGCTTCTTTGATGGTGTCATGTTTCTTTGCTTTTTCATGTATCTTGTATCCCTGTGTTGATATTTGTGCATCTGATGGAATGGTCAACTCTTTTAATTTTACGGAGTGACTTTTGAAGGGAATGACTTTCACCAGCAGATGTGTCTGAGGGTATTGGTTGGGTAGGATACATTGGCTTTTGCTCTATGTGTGTGCAGTAGTGTAGTCTCTGCAGGTTTTTAAGCTGTAGTCAACTTTACTGATACCTCTGAGGGCCTCGGTGTGGCTAGTTTGCTGGCTCAGGACAGGTCACCCCTGGAAACAGCACACTTGGCTGGTGAGCACAAGAACAAGTCCACTGGTTAAGGTGGGGACCCGCTGTGAGATGCATACATGGCTGGTGAGCATGCAGTAGCCAGTCTGCCAGCTTGGTTTAGGGATTCTCTGGGGGCAGTGTACTTGGCTGGCAAGCATGGGGCTTGGCTTGCCAACTCAGAGCAGAAGTCCTCTGAAAATGACATGCCCAGCTGGTGAGCTTACTGGTGGTATATGCGGACAGGTCTGCCAGCTCAGGTTGGGGCATCCTTAGAAAGTAGTGCACCCAACTGTTGAGTGCACCAGGGACATGCAGAGGCTGGCCCACTGGTTTGGGTGGGCTCGCCTTGGAATGGTGCATTCGCTGGTGAGCATGCTGACTGTGCATGAGGCCAGTTTGGACTTGGTTTCTCTGCTGAGCAAGATGGTCTGTTCCTTTGAGGGAAAGGTGCTATATGGGCTCCATGGATGGGGCACTGGATCTAGGCTCTGAGAGATAGGGTTCAGGGTGCTGCAGTCGCTAGAATGTGAAAGGTGGAACACCTCCTAGGAGCTTGTTCCCAGGGGGTAGGGAGCTGTAGCAACTCAGCAAGGGAATGGTGTACTACTGTGTGTGAAGGTAATCTAACGGCAGTGTAGCCTCAGGAATGAAAAGAGATGGTGGCTACTGGCTCCTGGAACAGGATGTACTCTAGATGTGGCTCTGGTTTCAAAATGGCATCATAGAGCTGCAGCTTGGGTCACAGGGACGAGGGGATACAATGTGGACTCCTTCTCTGGGGCAGTGCAGCCATGTGGCTGTCAGGCAGCTCCCTAAACTGGACTCAGGGTCTGTAAAAACTGCAGGATTCTCAGCAACAAAGAGTGCAGATGTCCGTGACATTAATGGGGGCTGCTGGGGCCTCTTGCTTGCCTAGTCCCCACTGGGGATGCATCTCCTTGTTCTGAGCTAATCCTGGCTGGGGAGATGGCAGTGTGGCAGAGGCAGCGTGCTTCATTCTCTTCTCTATGTGACCCTCACTAAAGGTCTCCTTGTCTCACAGGATTTCTGTCTCTCCCCTACTGTATTCCAGTGCGCTCCCTCAAACACTCCAGTCCAAACGTATTTTCTTATTTGTTGTTTTGGCTCTTTTTTTTGGTGGGAAGTATGAGCATTCAGCTTCTCTAGTCGGCTCTCTTGCTTTGCCCTGGCTGGGCTTTTCTGTGGAAATCTGTGAGGTATATGCTAACAGTATGTGCATCAGAAAGTTTTTGCCTTCGTTTCTGTAAAGTATCATAGGGCGTTACCAACCTAGTATTACTTTTTATGTTAATGACTTCACTTGGTGTTTCTTGATTTTTGAATTCTGTGATTTCTCAGCTTTAAATACTCAAGAGAGCCTTTTTGTTTATACCATAAGAAGGCCAGACTTGGGCGAATTTCTTAGCATCATCCTATGTTAGTAGGCAGATTTATTTTTGTGGTTCACTTTTTTACTGGAGGTGTTACCTTTGCAGGTGCTCACTTTATGTAAGGTCTCAGTTCCAACACCCGGCTCCTGCAAGATCAGGCTTTGTTTCCAGTTCTTGTATTACCATTACAATATGTTTAATTTTCTGGTTTTATGCCTTTTAGTCTCTTTTTATTAAGCACTGGGATTTCTTTTACATTTTTTCAAAGCTCTTCTTTGCACGCTGTTTCATATTCTGCACAGTATAACTGGTTTTGTAGTGGGAGGTTTTTCAGGTTATCTAGTTTGCTGTATTACATAAGTTCTATGTAGGAATGCACAAATGTATACATAAAGAGAATACATCACTTAAACTTGAAAAATCTTTTCTATCATAAAAATGTCATGCATATTAAACAACTGTGAAGGAATTGTCAGTGGCTTAAATATGTTGATAGATTGACACTGTGTGGGAAACAGCTGAGAATATTAGGGGTTATTTTTATAATGCCACCTCAGGCTTTGATATCAGATTCATAGAAGTGTGTTTGGTTAGTAAGCCATGTAGTGAATTTAGTATATAACTTTATCTACTGGCCAAAAATATACTATTTTTCCAGAATATATTTCAGGAAAAAAGCTTTTATCTATTGTAGCAAAAATATATGAAAATAACAAACTTTAAAACACTTATAAATTGCTGTTTTATGAGCCTAGATGATGTACATTAGCAGCAGGGTTATGCTGTACTCAGGATTATAATCACCAAAGGCTTATAAAGGAATGCTCAGTTTTCTTAAATTCTTACTGTCATGGTGAAGCCCTGGTACAATATTTTTGACAAGAAAACAAACACTGAAATGCTGATTAAAATTAGACTGTAAATAATCCCAGTAAGTTGTCCTAAAATGTAAGCGGTACCTCAGATAGCAGCCCTCAGGATTATTACAATTGTATTTTTATAATGCAAAATACAGAATAAGTATTCTGCAAGCTAAAATCCTTAGAAAAGACTACTAGTATGGAAATGAAATCAAATTCTATCTTTCTTGGATTTCTTATTATGAAGATACTGAGAAAGTTGATTTGTTTCTGTAACTGCCCTCAAATCTCATTTTCTTAATGAGGCTCACTTTGCCCACCCTCTTTGCATTATTAAATGCAATCTGCAATTCCCCATCACCCCCTCCTTACTGCCTGGTATACCCATTCCACTTAGCCTGCTCTACTTTCTTTCCTATAGCATTTAATCTCTTCTCATATAGTACACTATTTATAAGCTTATTATGTGTAGTGTTGTTTGTCTGTCTTCTCCCACTAGAAAGTTAAAATCTACCAAGGGCAAGGATCTTGGTGTGTTTTGTTTACTATTGTATCCCCAATGACTACAGTAGTACCTGTCACATAGTAGGTGTTAAAAAATGACTCGGGTGTGAATGAATAAGGTTTTATTTACCTGCTTATAAATTAGGGTGATAATTCATGGCCCCTTATTTCTTTTGTGCATACAAATTAGATATGTGTATGCCAAGTATGTTGACTTGTCTGAAAGAAAGTTAACATTCATAGGATAATAGCAGTTATTATATTTGGGATGTATTAAGTGACTTAGCCTTTAAATGTCTCAAAGTTTCCATCTTAAATCTAAGTCCATGGCAATTTTACTTATACAATATCTCTTCTATAGCAACAGAACATGTGTAACATTCAGAACTTGATTAAAGATCATACCTCATTTTTTTCTTTGAGTTTTGTGATCATAACAATCACAGGGCTGTCTTCCTGCCAAACCATCTGCCAGAAATCATCCACGGTGTTGATCATGGGGCCCTGCGTGGCAATGAAGGCTTTCTCCTTGCCACTGTAGCCCTAGATGGAGTAAAGAGACAAAAATATTGGTTTTTAAGTTCATGCCTTGAAGTGAAAGTTTAGCTGAAAGATCTTCAACGAAATAGCTGGGCTAGTACAAAAGCAACACAGGTTATGGTTTCACTGCTTCTAGTACAACAATTTCCATGGGTATTTTGGCAGCAAGTTAAGGATAGCATATGGTATTGAGGGTTGTAATGCCCAGTCCCCAGCAGAGTGCCCATATAGAGCACTGTTGCCAAAGACTCACAGTAAAAGGAAAGTCATCATAAAAGGCCCATTAACAATGTTGATTATGACTAAGATATAAAACCAAACAAAACGAAATCTTGCTGCTAATCAAGTTAAACCAAACTTCATCTACTCTAGGAAAAACAAAATAAAACCAACAATTCCAAATAGGAAGTCACCAGAAAGAAATTTGTACTTATTTACTTACCCTAATATAATTAGCATTAATGTAGGTGCTCAATGAATCAGTTACATTTTTTGGTCTTAAACACACTCTGCTGAGGGGATCTAATGAAGAAAACAAAAAAGCATATATTAAACAGATTTACTCTTTTTAAAGTTCCTTAAAATGCCAATAACCAGTAAGTAGAAACCTGTTATGTATTGATTATCTGGTGCATGTCAATGTTTGTCTTTGGTGTCCATTGCTTGATCCATATGTGTTTATTGAGGGACATTTGGGCCCATCTTCACTCCTGACGTAAAGCTCATCCATAAGCCTGAGATGATGAGTTTATATTTCAGGCCATTTCTCATCTGTTCTCGTTCTTGACCTCATTTCTCATTTATGCTCCCACTCTGATACTTTGGATTTGGAATTTGTACCAGGTCTCCTCACTCCCGTCTCTCTCCTTTCCCTATGAAGGTAAATCAGGCACTACTCTACCAATTATTTATATTTTACTATCTCATCTCATTTAGACCCTCAGGTCTCAACCTCACCTTGTCTGACCATTATGTCCTGGCCAGATCTCCTGATCTTCCGAGATGGATGAGATTAATAATCTATTATGTGCTATCTGTGTGAGGATAGGCAAGCCAGGGGAAGAGGGAGGTTGCAAAGATAAAGATAAACATGATTCATTTCAAGGCTGGGCACAGTGGCTTATGCTGTAATCTCAGCACTTTGGGAGGCTGAGGCAGGAGGATCCCTTGAGCCTGGGGGTTCAAGCCTAGGCAACGTAGTGAGACTTCATCTCAAAAAAAAAAAAAAAAAAAAATTAGCCAGGCATGGTGGCTCATGTCTGTGATTCCAGCTACTTGGGAGGCTGAGGCAGGAGAATTGCCTGAACCCGAAGGCCAAGGTTGCAGTGAGCCGAGATTGTGCCACTGCACTCCAGCCTGGACAACAGAGGGAGACCCTGTCTCAAAAACAAAAATGAAACAAAACAAAACAAAAAACTATGATTCATTTCAGTGAGTTTTCAGTCTGCTCATAAAATAACAAACAACATACATTTATTGTTTATTAGATGTCAGAGTCTGTTTTCAATGCTTTACAGATATTATGTCATTTAATTTTCATGTAACTTTAATAAAAGTACCTAAGATAATGGGTAAGACTCCTTCCCCATTTTTCAGATAGGAAACTGAGATAGGTTAAATAATTTGCCCAAAGGTACACAGCCAAGAAGTAGGTAATGGAGTCAGGCTTTGAATCCACACTAACACTAGAGTACCATTAGCCACTACACTGTGCTGCTGCTCTCATGCGAAGATAGCCATGTAAACTGACAATTAAAATACAAAATGTTATAACCTAGTGGTTGCTTAGTTACTTTCTTAAAAAACAGCAAATTCAATGCTTTTCAGCTTCCTTTCTCAGTGGAGTGTGGTGTAAAAACAGGGGTGCAGCAAAGAAAAACTTCTCCCATTCCCATATTTTCTTAGTAACACACAATCATTGAGCATCTTCTAGGTAAACACAATTTCTTACATTCCCCACCAAAATTGAAACAATCAAAGAGGAGGTGAGGTAGGAAGTACTAGAGGAAGAAAGTTTCATAGAATATATTTAAATGAGAGTTAAAAATAATTAAAAATTTAACAGGACTTGGCAAGCCAACATTTGTTTTAAATTTCACTTTATATATAACTGGGGTTAAAGATAATGAGGGCCATAATTAGTTTCAGAAAAAGACTAACCAGCCCATGAGGACAGTGATGGTTTAAAAATGTAGTCATCCAATTATCTGACACTCCTTCTAAAAGAATGTAGTAGAGACTAATTCCCCTCATCTTGAATGTGGGCAGAAATTAAAGACTTGCTTCCAATAAATAGAATATGGCAGTAGGGATGGTGTGTGACTTGGTCATAAAAGGTATTACAGTTTCCTCCTTGCTCTCTTTCTTGAGTTGCTTGCTCTGGAGGAAGCTAATGGCCATATTTTGAGGGCACTCAAGCAGCTCAATGAAGAGAGAAATAGTGGGGAACTGAGGCCTCCAGCTAATACCATATGAATGAGCCCTCTTGGAAGCAGATGCCTCAGTGCCAGCCAAGTGTTCAGCTGACTGAAGCCATGTCCAACAACTCAATTGAAATCTCACGAAAGACCTTGAGCCAGACACTCAACTAAGCCACTCCCCAATTCCCGGCACACAGAAATTGTGAGATATAAATGTGTATTGTTTTAAGCCACTAAATTTTGGGGTAATTTGCTCCATAGCAATAAATAGGTAATATAGGGACCAATAAGGAGTCAGTCACAAAACTCTGGAGTGACATCATGATCACTGTTATCATCATTGCACTCATTGTTGACTCCTATATGTGTCAGGTAGAGCAGCTAACAGCATTTTATGCATTAGGTCACTTAATCATTACAATTCTATAAAGCACGTACTGTTAAGTCTCTTTATTTAGATTAGGAAATTGCAGCACAGAGAGGTTAAGTAACTGACCCAAGGTCACACAGTAAGAAATGAAGCAGAGAGTTGAAACCAGATTACCGAACTTAGAACTTAACAAGGCCATTATCAAAGATGATGTTGAAAATATATAGTAAAATTTTGCTCATTTGTCACTAGGATATTTGAAATAAAGATATTATATATATGTTATATATGTTGTTATATATATATATATATATAAAACGAGTAATAAGAACTTCTATCCAAGGATGGATAAAGTAGATTTGAGCTATAAGGGATCTGGTTTCGGCAAGAGAAAGTCTCATTCTGCTTAAAGCTTTAGATTGACTTGTGAAGACCAAAGACGCTTATCTGATCTTATAAGCCACAGGTAAAATAGCTCCTGATCATGCCATATGCAAGCAATAGAAGTCTAGAAGATGTCAATAAATTCTGGAAATCAGTTGGAAGACCCTTAGGTGGCATTCAAGAATCCTGCTGATAGAGGCAGGCTTTCATTCAGTTTGAACCAAAACACTTTGCAAAAGATCCTAGCATGCCCTTTTGGGTGACCTAAAGGAAGTAGGGTGACTACAGAGAAACTTACAGTGGAACAGGTAAGGACTGTTTGAATCAGGATATAACCTAACTGTGAACAAGGAATTGTGGTCCTATGCTCATCAGCATGGAAATCTCTTGGGACATGGGCCTTGAACTTATCAAAATTCCTCCTGAAGAGATATGTTGGGGCTACTGCTACTGAAGCAAACTACCCTCTTTAAAGCATCCTGGAAACAAGTCCAATCTCAGTCTTGTCCTTCAGAGCTTTCAAAATGTAGACCCTATGGAGATGGAAGCTAACACCAAACTTTCAAAAGCACTTCATTTTCCCCCAAATCTCCTAGTGTCTTAACAGATCTATCTCTACATTTCCTACAATTGTTGATCAGGGGCAGACTGACCCTCACTTGCATGAGCCATTTTCAGTAAGAACCTTGTATCTTATTTTGTATTCATAATGTTGTATTCATTTTTTTTTTTTTTTTTTGAGACGGAGTCTCGCTCTGTCGCCCAGGCTGGAGTGCAGTGGCGCAATCTCGGCTCACTGCAAGCTCCGCCTCCCGGGTTCACGCCATTCTCCTGCCTCAGCCTCTCCGAGTAGCTGGGACTACAGGCGCCCGCCACCACGCCCGGCTAATTTTTTGTATTTTTTTAGTAGAGACGGGGTTTCACCGTGGTCTCGATCTCCTGACCTCGTGATCCGCCCGCCTCAGCCTCCCAAAGTGCTGGGATTACAAGCGTGAGCCACCGCACCCGGCCTATGTATTTATTTTTTAAGAGTGCCTTCCAGGGCAAAGTTCCATGACATTAATGTGGGTAAAAATTTCTTGGATATGACCCTGAAAGCACAATGAAAGCAAAAATAGACACAGGGGATTACATCAAACTAAAAAGCTTCTGCACAGCAAATCCACAGATTGGGAGAAAATATTTATGAATCATACCTTAAGAAGGGGCTAATATCCAAAATATATCAGGAACTCAAACTACTCAATAACAAGAAAATAATCATATTAAAAAACGGATAAAGATTTGAATAGACGTTTCTAAAAACAAGACATACAAATGTCCAACAGAAACATGTTCCACATCTCGAATCATCAGAGAAACGCAAATTAAAGCCACAATATCACTTCATACCTGTTAGAAGGGCTATTACCAGAAAGATAAAAGATAAATGTTGGCAAGATTGTGAAGAAAAGGGAGCCCCGGTAGGCTGTTGGTGAGAATGTAAATTAGCATAGCCATTTTGGAAAACAGTATGGAGATTCCTCAAAAACTGTGAATGAACTACCATATGATCCAGCAATTCCACTTCTGAGTATATATCCAAAGGAACTGAAGTCAGTATGCTGAAGGCATATCTGCCCTCCTATGTTCTTGCAGCACTATTTACTATAGCCAAGGTTTGAAAACAACTGGAGTGTCCATCAACAGATGAATGGATTTTGAAAGTATGGTCTATATACATAATGGAGTTCTATTTGGCCTTTAAAAAGCAGGAAATTCTGTCATTTGTGACAACATAGATAGACTTCCCAGACATTATGTTAAATGAAATAAGCCAGGCACAGAGAGACATGATCTTCTTTATGTGTGGAATCTAAAAAAGTTGAACTCATAGAAATAGAGAGTAGAATGGTGGTTACCAGAGGCTGGGGGAGTGGGGTGAATGGGGAAAGCGGAAATGGTGGTCAAAGGATACAAAATTTCAGTTAGGAGAAACAGGTTTTGGTGATCCATTATAGAGAATGGTGACTATCGTTTAATAATAATATTATATATTTCAAAATAGCTGAAATTATGGGATTTTAAATGTTCTCACCACAAAAAAACAATAAATATTTGAGGTAATGGATACATGAATATTAGCATGATTTGATCATTCCACAATGTATACATGTATCAAAACATCACATTGTACCCCATAAATATATACAACTGTTATTTTCAATTAAAAATAAAATAAAACCTAAAGAGTAATCTCCAAATAATATAAGCTTTAGCTCCCCTCCCTTCCAAAAAACTAAATCTACCCTTGTTGGTAAAACCTCTCAGTCTGCATAAAATCTATTACACCCTTTGTAATGTAGAGACTTCTTCTGCTAGACTGCTTTATGTTACCTTATCTTTTTCCTCCAAGGGGTCTTGAACACCCGTGGAGCTGAATTTTAACATTGAGAGTGAAATTATTCCATTGTTTATACATATCTTCCATCAATTCTATTGATCAAAACTCTTGGCAGATCACAAAATAACAAACAAGGAGGAGAAGCCACAGTGGAGCAAACAACCTTATTGAACACACTCCACCAAGAATCTCATGGAGGAGGTTCCCTGCTGGGAGCCTTTGGCTATACAGCGCCCTTAAAGCTTCTTGCCAAGCATGCTCAGTGCTGTCTGGCATTTTTGCTGTCAATAGCTGGAGCACACAATAGTATGCACGGCACAGACACGCATATCCAAACATGTATTTTAAGAGCTAGTTGTCTCCTAGTAGTCACCATCCCTGTCTTTCTTTAGCAATAAGATCCCAATTCTGGCTGGGAACTTGGTAGGATGCACAGCTTGAGACTTTCCTTCTTACCACCCCTTGCATTAGTTGCGGCCATGTGACTGTTTTCACTTATAGCACGTGAGAGGAAGTGATGCACATGACTTTTAGATCATGAAATTAAAGTGAGGAGTGATGTTCTCCTTCTACAACTTCTGATTCCATCTTGCTGCCTGGGATGTGGTCATGGTGATAAGGATCTCAGACCATGTAAAGGTAATACCCTAGGGATGGTGAGGTAACCAGAGAGATGAGTCGGGAGATATAACATGGCAAAGCTGCCATATCAACCCTGGCAGGTATACTTGAGAGGGAAATACATTTCTAAATTATTTAAACCACTGATATTTGGGTTGTGTTTAATAGTATATATAACAAGTTTTCTGGAAAACATATTTCAGAAAAGAATAGTATTATCACAAAATCAGTTCTGCCTAGGGAGGCATTAATAGAGTAGGTACATCCCAAAAGTCTAGGGTTTGTGTATATTCAGAAGTCAAATTCAGGGTTTCTTAGAGTTGGAGTTCGCATGTCCAATAATTATCACGATCTATAAAAAATAACGTTTTAGCAACATAACAAAAGGTAATCATCATCTTAGTCTAAAACTAAGCCCTCAGGCGCCATAACATTGCCATTAGAATGCACGCAGTGATTAGTTCAGTCTGGATAGCCCTAAATTGCTTATTGCACTGATTTCCTTTCTTCTGACCTACAACAAACACATGGCCTGGACAGAAGTCTTTTCCACTATTTGGAAGAAGCTGTCTTTAGTTAGCATATGTAGTGGTTTGTTCGCTGACAGCACAAATATCTGATATTGGTTAGATTAGTTTAGTGCCAGCAACATTGTCTTAAATTCTAAAATCACTTTCCATCGAGTTGAAAGACTCTTTGTGTACTACAGTGTTATGGAAAATATGGAAATTATTTTTACCATCATTTGCCTACATTAATATTACTAATTCATCTCTTTATGATTTCTTTGACCTGGTACACTCTGAGCTTTTTGAAGGCAGGGATGGGGATTTTTCACCATCCTTATAAGATCTAGTGTCTTGCATAGCAGACCTTCAGTGAATGTCTACTGCACTGATTCAAAGATCCCTTCTATTTTTTTTAAAAAAAGGTCAGTTCTATGTATCCTTCTCTAGCAATTATTTTATTGCTTTTCTTTTTTAGACAGGCAAACTTCTGAAAGAGATTATACACACACTTTCTCCATGCTCATCTGCAACTCAATCCTCCTCAAGTACACTGTGATCTATCCTACTAGCACTGTGCAGAGACTGCCCTTGCTAAGGTCACCACTGACCCTCTTGTTGTTAAACCCAGTGATCCCATTGTGGTATTTTTGTTCATGTCCTCTCTGAAGCATTCAAAAACTGTTGACTGTATATCCTTTTTTCGAGTTTTCTCTTCCCTTAGATTCTGGGACACAACGTTCTGGTTTTCCTGCTCCCTCTTCGGTGGCCTCTTTCCAATCTCCTGCTCATTTAATCTGCCCCTTTTCATGTTGCTAATTCTAGGATTCAACTTGACCCTCTTTTATCCTTACTTGATACTGCCTTGTTGAGTGACTCATTCATTCCTGCGACTTTATTACGCACATCCTGAGGGCTCTCAAATACATACTTCAGACCAGCCCGGTCTCCTCATTTATAGTCCAGCTTTTTCTATTTATTATTTCCTTCTGAATGGACCACAGGCTTGTGAAACTCCTCATGCCCTTCATGTGTTCCTGACAGCTTTCTGCTATTGTTTAGGTTAGGTGTGCTGCCACGGCTCTACAGTCCGTGTAGAGTTTCTGTGCATTTGAATATTAGCATATTCTGTCTGTTCTGTCTCCTAAAATATGCTGGGGTCTGTCTTGCCTCTCTGTTTGCATGGCTGTCTTCTTGGACTAGGACTCAAGCATCTCCTGGTCTCCCTGCCTTCAATCTTGCTTTTTTCCAATTCATCCTCCTCATAGCTGTCAAGGTGTTCTGTAAAACAAAATCTGATCACATGATTCCATTGTCTAAATGTCATCCATACTTCCCAATTGCCCATAGCAGTATTTCCCAAAATATGTATTACCTGTAAATCGTTACCTCTATAACATATAGAATTATATTATATGACTTATAAATTAAGTCATCTTCTACAAAAAGAGGTTAGTAACCAAATAAATATGGGAAACATTGGATTAAACAGATCTGAACCATATTCTTTTTACTGCAGGACTTCTCAGGGTCTTCAGTATGTTAATAGACCCTGTGAATTTCCAAGAAGGTATTGTACATAATCCTATTTGTCCATTGGACTCAATTTTACTATACCTACTGTATTTACATACTTAAGTATTGCATTTATATACTTATTGATAATTCAGCTTAGAGCAGCCCTGATCAATAGAATTTTCTGAGGTGATAAAAATATTATCTATCTGTGCTATCCAAAAATGTAGCCTCTAGCTTTCAAGCACCTGAAATGTGGCTAGTAAAAACTGAGGAACTAAAGTTTTAATTTCATTTAATTTTAATTCATTTAAGTGTAAATTGACGTAGCCATAAGTGGGTTCTGGTTGTTCTACTTGACAGTGCAGGCCTAGAAGATGAATGCCAAGAGGGGTACTTGGCAAGATACAGCAGATCTTTAATGATCATCCCAAGGCCTCACCAACAGCTGCTTTCCCACGTGTATCATATAATCTAGCCCCATGGACCTAGGGCAATCTCCCAAATGTTCTATGTTCTTGCAGATTTTATGCTTTTGCACATATTGTTTCCTTTGCCTTCTCTGCATGGTAAAGTCTTCCTCATTCCTCAGGGCTCAATTCAGAAAATACTGTCTTTCTGAAGTTCTCCCTGACCTTCCCAGGCGGAATTAGGCATTATCTTCTTTGCTTGGGTCCCCTGAGTTTTATTTTAGTATTTATCATCTTGTATTTTAAGTGCTTAAATTTCTGCCTGCCCTCAATGGAGTGCGGTGAGCCCCTAGAGGGCAAAGGCTGTATTTAATTAACTTTTGTATCCTTTGTGATTTCTATTTGGGATGCGGCTCACAGAGGGTTTAATGCCAGAATTAATTTCTATTAGAAAGAGTTAAAGCCCTGTTTTTGACTTTCTAGATTTTTTTTTTCTTTTCTTAGCAAAGAGGACAAGAAATCTTTCATGCCTTTCAGTATCCACTGATTGTTAGAGGTTTCCATAAACATCCTACACCATTCAGGCTTGAAAAGAGGCCTGCTTCCTTCAGTTTTTATAATGCCAATGATGTATATGATTTACTGGTAAAGCTAAAAACTACTTAGAAACAGTTTCCCTGTCAAGCTAAATTATGTTGGTAATTAGTAACTTACAGTATTTTCCAAGTACTTAGAAGTTTCCAAATCCTTAGGGGAGTCTCACTTTGTTGCCCAGGCTGAATTGCGGTGGCTACTCCCAGATGCGATCACAGCTCACTGCGACCTCAACCTCCCGGGATCAAGTGATCCTTCTGCCTCAGTCTCCCAAGCAGCTGGGACTACACGTGTGCACCACCACACCTGGCTGCATTTTGTATTTTTTGGTAGAGACGAGGTTTTGCCATGTTGCCCAGGCTAGTAATTAAACTTTTTTTTTTTTTTTTTTTTGTGGAAATGGAGTCATTATATTGCCCAGGCTGGTCTCAAACTCCAGGACATGGGCCACTGTGTATGGCTCCAACTACTTCCTTTTACAAATGCAAGAATACAACATATAACTGAGTATGGGGAAATGTAGGTTTCCAAGAAAGACTCTTGTAATATATAGCTTGGACTAAAAAAAAAGCCAAGAATTCAACAAAAAATGTATAATCATCATCATTTTCATCACTACTGTTATAAATGAATGAAAATGGGGCTCTTGAGTACTTTGCTTTTAAAACTGTAAACTTCTCTATACATAGATGGTACCCCTATTTCCTGGAATTGGTTCTGAGGTTAGAAATGGATTCATCTTTGATTAGATAGGGAGGGAAAGAGAAACTAACATTAGCTGAGGGCTTACTATTAGTTGGAACTTTGACAGACATTTTACACATACTATCATTTAGTTTTCTCAGTAGCCTTGTAGGAGAGTATCATCATCACTACTTTTGGGAATAAAGGATGGCATAGGGAGATTAAATATCCTGCCAAAAATTGTAAATGTTTTTGTTGGGGTAGGAAATCAAATCTAATTCCAGTATCTTGCTTTAGCTACATAACTTGTTGCTTTAATGAGTGGTTCGCTTATTTGCATATCTACTCTGTGCTAGGTACTTTATATAATAAAAAAGGAAACATTAAGTAGGAAACATTATTAGATGTTAAAATTTTAAATATAAAATGATGACCTGAGTAAATGGCATTCTTTAAGTGTATCTATATTATCTTATATTTGTATCAATACATTGACTGCATAAAAGAAATATGCATAAAATTTATTATTATAGTGCAGCACTATTCACAATAACAAAGACATGGAAACAACCTAGATGCCCATCAACAGTGGATTGGATAAAGAAAATGTGGTACACATACACCATGGAACACTATGAAGTCATAAAAAAGAACAAAATCATGTCCTTTGTAGCAACACGGATGCAACTGGAGGCCATTATTCTAAGCAAATTAATACAGGAACAGAAAAACAAATATTGCATGTTCTCATTTATAAGTGAGAGCTAAATTCTGGATACACATAGACATAAAGATGAAAACAATAGTAACTGGGACTCCAAAAAAAGGGAGGGAGGGAAAGGGAGAAGGGCTGAAAATCTTCCTATTGGGTACTATGTTCACTCTCTGGATGTCATAGGGTCAGAAGAAGCCCAAACAGCAGCATCACACAATATACCCTTGTAACAAACCTGCACAGGTACCCCCTGAATCTAAAGTAAAAAATTTAAACTTATTATTACAATATTATATTTTATTGTGTGCTAATAATTTTCTATTGATGTATGATTATTATAGTATTATATTTTACTGTCTAATAATTTTCTATTGATGTATGATTGTTTCTTCCTACTACTTTTGTGATTTAGGATGTAGACATATTTTTATCACTAATATTTGTTTACATTGCAAAATAATTTGATATAAACTTGACTTTAGCATTTTAATCTGAGCCAAGATAACACTGTCCTTAGAGAAATGACTATAATTTAATTTATAATTATAAATTGATTTATTCATAATTGATTCTTGCCCATCCATATATCTGTTGCAAGGCATTCTCAGAATTATATAATGTAGCTATTATGTACAAGCTGTCAAGCTTTTAGGACTAAGAAGAGTTTAGTGTAGGTTAAAACTAAAAACAATCATAATGTTTAAATTCTTGATCATTTAATAATCATCATTTTATGTAATATTTCAAGTTTATCTAATGCTGGGCGCGGTGGCTCACGCTTGTAATCCCAGCACTTTGGGAGGCCGAGGCGGGCGGATCACGAGGTCAGGAGACCGAGACCACGGTGAAACCCCGTCTCTACTAAAAATACAAAAAAATTAGCTGGGCGTGGTGGCGGGCGCCTGTAGTCTCAGCTACTCGGAGAGGCTGAGGCAGGAGAATGGCGTGAACCCGGGAGGCGGAGCTTGCAGTGAGCTGAGATCGCGCCACTGCACTCCAGCCTGGGCAACAGAGCAAGACTCCGCCTCAAAAAAAAAAAAAAAAAAAAAGTTTATCTCATATTACAGTCTAAAACCATAAAGAACATCTTTGTGTATTCATTCCAGGCTTTTTGGATGCTTTCACCCAATAGTGTGGCTTTTCTAAGCTATATTTCCTAAATTATATTTTGTGCAACAGGGGGTGGTGGGTGGGGCATTCAGGCAGCAGACATTTTCAACAGAAAATCCATCATCATTTGCAACATCAGCTGTCAGCACAGGTGCCCTGAATCCAGCGGTCCACCCAGTTCTGTGAACGGAAAAACTGACACAGGACTACGAAGCAGTTGTCTGATATCATCTGGGCAGGAAATGGAGAAGGCTGAACTTTGAACTAATGCTAATAATTTCCAAATCCTTCTAAAATTAGATGATGGTTTGAGTATATATAATTGTGATGGAGGTATATTTGCTTATTACTTATGTTTGGTATATTTTAGATAAAAATTTTAAGAGAGAGAGAGAGAGGGAGAGAAAGAACACAAATTCTAACACGCAGCACTTTCATCCCCTTTGGCCAAGTATAGTCATAAAATAACCTTCAATGGTGACTCTACCTTAGGTAAATAAATTTAACTATATGGAACAGTTTAAAAATATGTTATAGTTTAACAATGGATTTCCAATTCCACCAGAAGGGGAAGGCCAAAGACAGTATTAACAGTAATTGTGTAATTACTTTATTTTGTTACACCACCATTACTATGAATATAAGGAATTTGGTGTCTTATGAATGAATTAAAGAACTAAATTATGAAGATTACTATTTCAATGTCAAAACTTAAAAAGACTTTGTGGCTCCATCTTTCCTGAACTTTGTCGTGAGATGTTTACTGATTTTGCCAAAACTCCAACTATATCTGTTTGGTCATAGAAAATATTACTTCCTCTCCATTTTTTTTTACCTAATTTGTCTGGACAGAATTAATTACTCAGTCCTCTCTGAACTCCTACACTGCTTGGGGAGTATCTTTATTCTGGCCTATGCACTGAGCATAATTATCATTATATGACTCTCGTTTCTAATCTGTGACCTCCTTGATTTTATAGACTGTTTCTTATTTCTTCCTTTTTTTTTTTCTTTTTTGAGAGAGTTCGTTAGCGGTTAGTGCCGCGCACTCTCGGTCGTGCAATACAGGGCCCGCCTCCGGCTGGTACTTTCTTGTTTTTTAGTAGATCGATCTCCTGACCTCGTGATCCGCCCGCCTCGGCCTCCCAAAGTGCTGGGATTACAAGCGTGAGCCACCGCGCCCGGCCGACTGTTTCTTATTTCTTACTGGTCCCTGGCTTTCAGGTCATTGCTTGATGTTAATAAATGCCATGAAGCTCAATCTAGTTTCACATATAGTAGTGGTTCTCAAAGTGGGTCCTGGTTTCATCTGGATTGGAATCACCTAAGTGTTTGCTAAAAGTAGTTTTCTGTGCTCAACAGCAGATCTACTTAAACAAAATCCCTGGGGTTGGGCACAGGACTAACAAGGACTCCAAGTCATTGTCATGCACAGCAACATTTTTTTGGTAATAGTTTTATTGAGAAATAATTCACATTCCATACAATCCCCTCATTTCATGTGCCATCACAGTTTTTTTTTTTTTTTAATTTTCACAGAGCTGTGCAACAATCACTGTAAATCAATTTTATAACATTCAATTAGCCCCAAAATAAATACAGGTCCTTTAGCAGTCATTCTCCATATCCCCTAATGCCAAGCAACCACTAAGATATTTTCTGTCTGTATAGATTTGGCTATCTGGACATTTCATATAAACGGACTACAAAATATGAGGTCTTTTGTGTCTGGCTTGTTTCACTTAGCATGATGTTTTCAAGGTTCATTCAAGGTTCATCAGTACCTTGTTCCTTTTTATTGATTCTATTGTGTGACTATACTACATTTTATCTACCCATTTCTCAGCTGATGGTTGCCACTCTTTGGCTATTATGAATAATGCTGTTATAAATATTTTTGTATCATTTTTGTGTGAACACGTTTCATTTCTTTTAGGTAATATTTACCCAGAAGTAGAGTGTCCAGGTCATATAGCAACTCAGTTTTATCTCTTAAGGAACTGCCAAACTGTTTTCCTAAGTAGCTATATCTGTACTTAAAACTGTAGTGTTAAGTTTCCAATTCTCTACATCCTTGCCCGCATTTTTTATTGTCTATTTTTTAAATAATAGTTATCCTCATGGATATAAAGTACTATCTTGTCGTAGTTTTGATTTCGCTGATGGCTAGTGATGTTAAACATCTTTTAATATGCTTGTTGGTCATTTGTACATCTTCTAGGGAGAAATATCCATTGAAATCTTTTGTCCATTTTTTGGGTTGTGTTTTTATTATTGAGTTGTAAGATTTGTGTATTGTAGCTACACGTCCCTTATTAGATACATGATTTGCAAATATTTATTTTCTTCCATTCTATCAGTTGTCTTTTCACTTCCTTGAAGGTATCCTTTGAAGCACAAAATTTTTAATATTAATGGAGTTCAATTTTTTTGTTGTTGCTGTTTGTGCTTTTGTTGGCTTATCTAAGAAACCACTGACTAATTCAAGGTCAAAAAGATTTACAGCTGTTTTCGTTTATGAGTTTTGTAGTTCTAGCTCTTATGTGTAGGTCTCTGGTCCATTTTGAGTCAATTTTTGTCTTCAACTTCATTTTTTTGCATGTGGATATCTGGTTGTTTCTGCTCCATTTGTTGAAAAGACTCTCCTTTTCCCATTGAATTGTTTGACCCTTGACAAAAATCAGGTAGCCATAACGTGTGGCACAACAAAATTTTAGAATATGTGTCTATTGGAATTGTGACCTGGACATTATAATAAGAGTAAAAAAGTAAAATCATTAACTTCAGATAGTTTTAATGATTATTAGTCTTGACACGTGTTTGGAATTCCAAATTTGATATGAAGTGGGTGTTGTAAGAACTGGAAATGCTGAGGTAAGGGTTAATAGGAAGTCCTGTCTTGTGCTTTACAATGTAAATTATTATTATTATTTATACTTTAAGTTCTGGGATACATGTGCAGAATGTGCAGGTTTGTTACATAGGTATACACGTGCCATTGTGGTTTGCTTTTGCTGCACCCATCAACCCATCATCTACATTAGGTATTTCTCCTAATGGCTATCCCTCCCCTTGCCCCCCATACAATGCAAATTATAAAATCAAGAAGCTTACTTGGCAAAATGGTCTTATAGCGATTTTTAGTTCCATGACGCGGAATATCAATTTCTTTGGGATCCACAAAATTCATTGGTATTTCCTGCAAAAATAAATAATATCAAATTAGCGTATCTAATACTGCCACAAAGAAAATCTTCACAGGGGGCCATCTGATCCAGAGTTCTATTGGACTTCAAAGCCACTTAAAAACAACAGACCTAGCACCTCTGGTGGACCAACACCCTTCCTTTCCTAAACATATCAGCTGCATCCGGACAAGCTGACTTCTAAGAAACAGCTCTCTGTGTTAGAAAACATTGCTTAATATGTAGTCAGTAAGGAGACATATAACACTGGTTAGATTTTAAGAATCCTGTTGTGACATAATTGCTAGAATGATTAGACAGATGCTAAAAAGTGATTTTTTTTTAAAAAAACCAGGTATTCAAATATATTCTAGTTTTTACATAACTTTAGTACCAAAAATTTTACTATAATAGATTATCTTTTCACACTAACAGTGACTCTTTTAGGATTATTAAAACCTCTTTCCCAAAATGGTAAATATAAAGGGCTTTTTTGTTAATTCAAGTGATAACTTTTTTTTAATTAAGAAATGGTTTATAATTGGACTGTTCCATTTTAAGTTGTAAATGCAATGTTTTTAGTGAAGGGCATTCAAACACTGTTTCTCCCACTTAACAAGAACATTAACATTCTTATTTTGTCAGAGTATACACTATGTGCCTCAAGTGATTGGACAGGGAATAATAGGAAAAGAGTGGCTGTATGTAAGTGCATTAGATCTAAAAAGGTGTGCATCTGTAGCTAACCAGGACAAATAAAGCAACAAGCCAAAGTTTTCAAAAGGGTCCAAACAAACATTTGTTTAAGGATTTGATTATACAAAATAGTATGTTCTCTAACTTTGGTAAGATTAATGTGAACAAAATAACTTTTATGTTATTTAATGACTGATAAATATTAAATATTTGATCAAATGAAATATTTTTACTACTTAAACTTTCTCCAGTAGAAAATTTAACTTAACAGTCTAATATTTATTGAAATAAAAGAAATCATCTTTAAGTTCATTCAAATTATCCTAGTTTTCAGTCAATCTGAAAATTTGAGAAAAGCTGGACTATACTATGAATTTGAGGCTTGGTCTACAGAGAGAAACAGCTATTTGTTTATTAATTATTTTTAGAGATAGGGTCTCACTCTGTTACCTAGGTCAGTGTGCAGTGGCACAATCATAGCTCACTGTAACCTCAGACTCCTGGGCTCAAGGCATCCTCCCATCTCAGCTTCCTGAGTATCTGGGATTACAAGCATGAGCCACCACACCTGGCCCCAACTTACTTACTTTTTAAAAATTTTTCCTTTACTTGCATTATGCTAGCTATCCATGATATTTATTCCTATTCTCTGCTCCAACTAAATGTTTTAACCTGTTTGTTCCAAGTTATAAAAATAAACAAAATTGTTGAATATTCAATGGAAAACACATGTTCATGTTTGGTAATTTCAAGCATGTCGGTGTCTTTGGGCAAAGCCACAAAGGTAATATCTTTATTCCTCCCCTTCTTCCTTCTCAGCTTCTGTTTTCTGACACACACTGACAGTCTGTCATCTTCCAGTATTCTCTTTCTCCTGCGTACTCCTTCTGGCCTTCAATCTCCTTTCAGGGAAGTGGGCTATGGTAAGGTCTTATTTCATAAACAAAGAGCTGTCTGCAGTTCTAGAAAAAAAAGCTCTAGGTGTGCCTTTGGCTAGCTGTGTGACCACTGACTTGTTCTTTCATTCCTACAGGTCTCATTTTCTTCATATGTAAAATATGATACACCACAGAGTCTGATTTTCATGTTTGCATTTTACTTTGGACACTTAATAATAGTTGATGGGGCTAATAGTAGATCCAACCCATTGCTGAATCTGTCACCATTAGGATGGCTGCAAATGTCTGAACTAATAATCAATTTATTGTACTCAACCAATATGGCTTAAGATGCAAGAGGTGATCAATAAAGTCAATATTCCCTTAGGGCAACAATTAGACCTAAGAAGGTTTAATCTGACTTCATGTTCTCTGAGTTGATATATGTTATCATGTTTTAAGCTTTCACTAGCAACACTGGTATGTCTAAAATTGAATTCATCATTCTTTTTAGCCCACACTTGGTCTTCCTCCTGTGTTCCTTATTTCGTTAAAGGGTACTATATGCACCTTGTTGGCCAAGCCAAAAACATGAATATCAAACCCTGACTTTTTCATTACTTTTGGCTGCCTCATTCAATTAATCCCACTTCTTGTAGATTCCTACAGATTCTTTCCATTTTCCCTTCTACTGTATTAGTTTAGGCCACCAACGCAGTTCCACAGGATTAATGCTAGAGCCTCTAAACTGCTCCCTTTTAGTGCCTACTCCACTGCAAATAGAATGATCTATCTAAAACATAAGATAAAGTCCAAGCTCCTAAACATATATTAAGGCTTGGGTTTCTTTTATACTTCTGAGGCTCAACTTTTGCCACTTCCCACCTTGATTTCAATGTTCCAGTTAAACTGAACAGTTTAATTCCCCAGACAGTGACAGCAAGGCTATTCTTTGTCCTGGAATGCCCCTTCTCTGCCCAGCTCCCTATACCGCTTCTTTGCCTGGCCAATTCCTGCATATTCTGCCTTAATTTAGCTCTTACATTCCAATTTTAATACTTATCAATAGTGACTGAGAGTGAATCTAAAACCATTTCACTTTGCCATTTTTTTATCGTAGGCTGCTTAAGTATAGAACAGTATCGTTTCCATATGTCTCTAGCGCCCCGTGTATCAAAATACTGACTGAAGAGTGAACAATAAATAGAAGACTCACCATGAATTCACTTTGGAGTAAATGTGAACTTGCCACGATGTCCCTCAGCTGAGACCTTGTGAGAATTCGGCTGGCTGACTGCAGATACTCCATTGCTACCTTCTCCCGTGGTGTTGGTATAGACACAAAGGGTTCAATGTTCCCCAAGCTACTCATGTCCAATGTAAGAGATACGTTGGACCCTCGTCTACATTGGAGAAGAATGTTATGTTTAAACACCACATAATTATTTTGATTGCAAAAACTTGTCTTTCTGTACATGCACACAATTCAGTGAGAACTTTTATAGAAATAACAACCAACTATATTTTCTCTTTTAGTACCTTGGTTGGCCATAGCAACTACCCATAGTTCCTTTACAGGAAAATAACAATTTTGTTGTTGGAAAGAACTCTAAATTGAGAAAATATGCTATAATTTATGAATGCATATACTTATTACAGAAATCATAGGTTGGCTAATAATATTAAGTGAAAAATTAAGGAAAAGTAAAAAAAATTTAGGAAAAGCTATATATATATATCTATATCTTCTGAGTGAATCCCTAAAAAATGACTTCTGGGGCCAGATGAGGTAGTTCATGACTGCAATCCCAGCACTTTGGGAGGCTGAGGTGGGTGGATTGCCTGAGTTCAGGAGTTCAAGACCAGCCTGGGCAACATGGCGAAACCCTGTCTCTACAAAACATACAAAAAGTAGCTGGATGTGGTGACCCACACTTGTAGTCTCAGCCACTAGGGAGGCTGAGGTGAATCATTTGTGCCCGGGGGGTTGAGGCTGCAGTGAGCCGTGATGGTGCCACTGCACTCCAGCCTGGGCAGCAGAGAGAGACCTTGGCTCTAAAATAAATAAATAAAACAATAGACACAAATAAAAAAAGATGGCTTCTATATCCTCTATTTATGTGTATATGTATGCATGCATATGTGAATTGACATATGAATTCATTTAATTTTATGGTAAACTTATAAGGGGCCATAGAAATCACAGACCCTTAAAATGAGTTACAATTTATCTTCCTCTCATAATTCCCCTTCTCCTGTTGGGGGGCCAGGGGATGCTCTTACAACTTATACAGACCCTGAGTCCTGAGTAGAAAGTAAGGATGCCTTTTACAAGTAATATTAGCTGTGTGGACCAAGGGGTAACTATAAAGTAGCATGTGAGAGACTGAGGATTGAAGTCAGAGATGGTGTTTACAAAAACTGTTACATTTAAAGGGGCCGTAGGTGTGTGTCAGATCAAATATGGTGCCAAGCAGTTGGCAGCTCAAGGAAGTAGAGAGCAGGGAACAACAGGCCAAAATATGTGAGAGTAAAGATGGTAAGAGTAGATGCTAGGCCCAGCAAATTATTCCCTCTGGTATTTTAATACTTACTCCAGAATGCGACATTAAGAAATATTACAGTGGCTTGAGCTTAATTTCAAACAGTGGAAAATTTTTGGAATATACAACAACAACAACAATGACAAAATCCATTAATGAAAATCTATAAGTTTTCTTCTCTAATGAATCTGCCTCTGGTTGCATTTTTGCTGTCATTCTATAATTTGATATGTAATGTCATTTTTGTTAATTTCTAAATGGTTTGTAATTGAGATTTTAATTTCTACTTTAATTTGATGGATATCTGTATGTTTAGACATTTTCCTTATAATTTCCAGTTATAGTTATGGAAATTCGAGAATGGCTAGCCTTTTAATGGCTGAAACTACTCGAATTTTTTGAGATAAACCCACCATTTTCTAAATATTTCACAGATGTTTTGCTGGCAACTAGTTTGATTATCTGTATATGTTCATAAGTATCTATCTTCACATATATACATATATATCACCTTATTATACTATTATTTTATTGAAGATATTACTGTATTCCAACCTATTCTTTCCTTTTTTTTTTTACTGGATTTGTCAAAGGCTGAGATATGTATGTGAGTCTTCCACAATAATTATGCTTGTTATTTTTCCTTCTAACAGTTTTTACCTTGTACATTGCAGCCATTGTGTTATTTGAAGGGATTCATAGTCATATCTTCACTGTAAATGTTATCAATATTACTTTCTTTCCTGTTAATTTTATATTTGCCCTCACATCTGGCTTTAAAAAATGAATATTGATATGCCTATATATTTTGGGGGGCATGTTTCTGAAAACTTTTTCTCATCCTATCATTATTCTTAACTCTTTTGGATCACTGGGTTAGGGATTAGGGAATAGCATTTATTCTAGATGCTCATAAAATACTGCCTACCTAATAGGGGGATATTTTTCCCACTCCACTTTTTCTTTTTTGGTTTTTGGTGGTGGTTGATAGGGTTCCTGTGCTTCTGAGTAGGCGGCAAATAGTTGAAGAAGAGCAAAGAATGGTTCTACTCATGGACCAAGAATTTAATCTATTTTTAGTGGGAAAGTAGTTTTTAAAGTTTCTCAGCTCAGTTCTGGACTTCAAATTGATAGAAAATCCTTATGGATTCTGATAATAGTTTGCCGATTGGTCTTAATATTTAGGGTATTTGTGAGAATTCAGCTTTTGCAGGCTTTATAGATATTTTAGTATGAAGTTGAGAGAGGCTGCTTAAGGGATGGCTAGTCATATGCCCTTTAAAATCACCATGCCATTTGGACAAATTTTCAGCCTCAAGAGACAAAAGTGTCTGCCCTCTGTCAATGGAGTGATGCTTGTGCTACAGATGGTGAGACCTCTTAAATCTGGAGTGGTCAGAGCAGTTTCATGAGGTAGAAGTCATTTAAGTTGGGCTTTGAAAGCAAATGTTTAAAAGATGAGTTTTTGGTAGATAGTCAAAGAATCTGGTAGGAAAAAAAGTGTAGGAGAATAAATTAATACAACTTTGAAGAACAGCATGGAAGCAGTTTGAGCTAGAGTTCTCTTGTATAAAAATGTATTTTGAAATTGGGGAGCAGGCCTACGTAAGAGAGATGAGAGAGAAGCAACAGTCATGGACACTATAAGACTATAAAAAGCCCAAAAATAGTCCAGAGATGTTGGCTCACACCTGTAATCCCAGCACTTTGGGAGACGGAGGCAGGAGGATCACTTGAGGCCAGGAGTTTGAGACTGGCCAGGGCAACATAGCAAGACCGTGTCTCTACAAAAAATAAAATAGCTAGGTGTTGTGGTGCTTGCCTGTAGTCTTAGCTATTCGGGAGGATGAGGCCAGAAGATTGCTTGAGCCCAGGAGTTCGAGGCTGCAGTGAGGTAAGATTGCACCACTGTGGTACTCCAGGTTGGGTGACAGAGTGAGACCCCATGTAAAAAAAATAAATAAATAAACAAAAAATGAAAAAAAAAAAGCCAGATAAAAGAGGATCCAGAACACCAGCAGGGTGTATCAACTTCTGTTTTAATTTCCCACAGCATATGCTGCCTAAACCTGGGAGATTAGAAGCCTTCGAGATCCCGTGTTCTAAGGTCTATTTGATTTAATGAGTTAATTTTCTAAGGATTCTGTGGTAAGCAGAGAGCCGTGGAAGCATTTTCATGCTAACTGACTTAAATAATAACCATTTATATATTACAGTCAGAAAGACATTTCAAAAACAAGATAAACATATAAACTTATGGGAAAATTCTAATTAAGACATACGAAAAAATCTACAGAATTTAGAAAAAAAATCAACATAAAAAATAGGAGAACTATACCTTTAATAAAAAAGGAATGTGGAAAGTAAGAAAACAAACTCTACTGAAAGCTTTACTTTTATTTTGTCTTGGAACTGTGGGCAAACTGTTTAGCCTTTTTAATGCCTCGTGATTGCTGTTGGACAAAAGGGAACATAATAAAAAGCTTTATCAAGCTCCTGCTGCAGTACCAATTATTATTTATGCCAAAAAATAAATAAGAGGGAGGAAATTCAAAAGATACCAATGCAAACAATTGAAGGAAAAAGCAAATTCTTAGGGAAAGGTAAAAGGAATGCAATAAACAGCATGCTAATTATAATTAACTAAAAAGGAAAATATGTATAAATATTATGGGCCAGGGTGACACATCCATTTCAGCAAGAGAATATAAACAACTTTGGGTCAAAATTGTTCAATTCTAATGACATCAGTTTCTAATGACTTAGAGGTGGGAAGAAAACGTAGCTAAAAATATAGTAACATTACAACTGAGTGTTGGAATAACTCAGAAACCAGGCATTTATTTTCCTGGTAGTTGAGGACCATAATGCTAGATTTTAGAAGCTGAATTTAGGAAGAAAGGGCTAAAATTTCTAGTATCATGTCTACGGGCTCTAATTCTCAGACATGCTACTTTTTTTGCAGTACTTTGGTCACTGAGAATAGTGAGACTTCAAGCAGTATACCTCATTTAGCAACCAATCAAGAATGGAAATGGAAGGAAGAGGACAAAATGAAACAAATGATCATTTTTTCTTGTAGTCCTGGAAGATGTACTTCTGAAACTGTTGGATTATGAAATTAAGTTTCAGTGGGAAATGGTGGCAGCTGCTTATCTTGAAATACTTGAAATAAGAACGGAAAAATATGGATTTTAAAGATTATAAGAAGAATTTAGTACAAAATGAAAGCAAACAGATTTGACCACTGAGATTTTTTTTTTGATCCTGTAAGAAGCATACATAATTTGTCTGGAGTTGTCTTCATTAGTGTACACGTCAAATCTTATGTGGTGAGAAGCAAGAACTTTAATGTTGATGTTCTCTTCAGAACTGAAAATGTGATCTTGAATCCTTTAGTTCAGCTATTCATCCTTGTGTGTTATAGTGGCCACAAATCTGACAATCTTGGCTGGATCATAAAAGGTGACCTTAAACCCTCTCACCCACAACTTACTTAATTTTGCACATTCAATTTTTCCACATATTTAGTTTTCTAGAATAACTCTACTTAAACAGAAAGAAAAAGGAAAAAAAAAACCCAAGTTTTCGCTCATTTGAATAACAAAGGAGACAAAAGTGGAGAAATGGAGAGATGGAATTCTTTTACTTTGTGTGGACTGAGTGGCATTGGCAGTTCTTTGCAACTCCCAATTCTATGACTTTTAAGTTCCAAGGTTAATGGCATTTAATAATAGTATGCTGTTTCCATCTCTTTATCTTCCAATAAATTATACATAGTACCAACCCTCTTTCTGGATCACTTGAAAGATGATAGGATAAAACAGAAATAAACACGGAACACTAGGAAAGTTAAATTGTGACATAAATGGAGTGTTACCAATTTTGAGAACTGAAATAAATGGGTAGGTATTGTGACCATCCATAATAAAATTTCCCAAAGGAAATCCTGAAGGGAAGAAATAATAATAAATATAAAAGATGCCAGGCATGAACCCAGGAAGATGATAAATGAATTTCACCCTAAAGTAAAAAGAAAATCTTTTAACATAGAGGACATTTTTAGTGTGGGAAATGATTCATTTTCCTACCTGAAAGGACCTACACTTCACTAGGTGGAATGTTGCTATGACTTTTGATAGAATCTATAAAAGTTTTGAATTCATAAAAAATGTCTGACCTTTTATGTGTGTATAGGACAAGGCAAAATTTACTACACCCTTATTTTACAAAAAAAATCAAAACAATCATTTAAAAGAACCAGATACATTGAAATATTGACCTTGGAAAATGCGTTTAATCATTGTTCTGCATTTCGCTTAAGCAACTTGGACCTTAGACTGCATAATCTGCAAATGGGAATAATAATAAAACTCACAAAGTTGACTCACACCATAAAAGATAAATAAGCAAGAATATGTGAATATTTTCACCCTAATGTCTGGGATATAATAAACATATATGAATTATTATCATAACTAATAATATCATGGTGATTTTTGCTTCACTTCTCTATTTACACAGCTATGTGGGAGCTACATGAGTACACACTGATGAACATTTGAGGGAGGTAAAGTTGAGAAAATTGGTTAGTGATTAAGAGTTAGCAGCAGTATTACACATGCAAAATCAATGGTCGTCTAAGTTGGGACTATTTTTCATACTTCAAGTCCTTAACATTTATATCTAACGTCTTTAAAGTTAACAATGTTTTTATGATTCAAAAATAATGCATGTTAACTAGACAAAAGCTAAAAATAGAAATTTTACAAATTTCATAATACCAATATTTAGAGTAACTGCTAAGAACATTTTTTGTATATGTCCTTCAAGTCCTTTTATGTATGACAAAAATCTAGATTTTTATTCAATATATTCTTTTATGATTTACTTTTAAAAAAAGGAAATAGGCACAGAACCATTGCATATGATTTGCTTTTTAAAAAAACTAATTATATCATGAATGTCTTTTCATGTTCTCAAGTTTTTTTAAACACTGTTTTCAAACATTTGATAGTATCCCATTATTGAGATGTGTCATAGTTATTTAACCAATACTTTATTTTTGGACAGTAAGTCATTTTCAATTTTTTCACCATTATAAACAAAACTGTAATGAACATCCTTGTACTTCAATGTTTGTGCATTTCCCTAATTACTTTTCAGTCAAGAAGTCTTAAAAACTAACTTAAAATCTCTTGAGTTTGGAGAAGTCAGTGGACACTCACAGTGTGGAAGAGGCATGAAGACAGACTCTTGGAGCTCGCTGATATTGATGTAGCTCAAACTCTCTTCATCTTTGGTTCAGACCTTTGCAGTTGTTCCTTAGCAAGGCTTCCTAACTCTAAAATCTCCTAGTTCAATCTATTTTTTCCAGATTTCACTGGAATGTCTGAGCACTGAAAATATGATAAAACCCACAAGTAGCTACCCTTTCGACATAAGATGCTTCCTAATCTATCTACTGTGTATTTCTCCATCCTCTTCTCCTGTCACATTCTTATCCGGACCTGTGTCCCAGGCAGACAATCTACCTGCAGCTCTGTTCTCTATGCCTCAAATGAGCTTGCCCCAACATTTTCATATTCAATCCTCCAAATGCCAGGGGCTCTTTCCTCTGAGACTTCTTAGCAATTTTCCCAATATGTATCCAGTATATATCATATTCACTAGAAATGATTTTCAGTAAAGTGTGAACACATTGAGGCCAAAGACGTTGACTTGAGTTCCCCTGTTGTACCCAGTCATGAACACATGGAGAGCAACACTTTTGGCATCTGCGTGGATGAATAGTTGCAAATGAATTGGTTAGAGGGATGCTATATGTAATTACTGTGCTTTGACGGTTTTTCCAATCCTCTGAAAATACAGGAATTGGGGGGCCCATGTTAAACAGGAGTTCGAAAATTTGGAGTGGAGAAGCCAAGCTTATGTAGGTAAATGTTACAATTGTGATTTAGTCTGAATCTTCTTTAAGCATCAATAAAGTCTCAGCATTAACATCCTAAAGTTATATCCTATGTTAATTTTATTCAGAAAAAGGAAGAAAATATACTGCTTTGTTTTGTAACCAAGGATGATTAATTTTTACTCCCTTTTTTGGCATTTGGTATTGTTTTGACTGTCACTCATGGTGAGGAGCCTGTTTCCCTTTCAACAAAATAACAAAATGATGGTAGTTCTATTTTTAGTTCCTAAGTTAATTTTTCCTAGTTTATATAATTATTTAAGAAAAAGATGCTAAAAAATTAATAAGTCTCAATGACTAAGCCATTCCTTGTGAAATGAGAAGTCGTCTTTGAATTCCAGCTGATTTAAATATAAATACAAATACACACACACACACACACACACACACACACACGGAATTTTCTAAGTAGCACAATACAATGAATAACCCCCTGTCTCTTTATGCAATCAACTACCAAAGAACCCTTTTAATCCTGACCATTACAAATAAATTAAATATATTCATTTATTTGTAAGATGAGAAATGTCACCTATTGTCCTGATACCAAAACCTGGCAGAGATTCAATAAAAAAAGAAAACTTCTGGCCAGTATCCTTGATGAACATTGATGCACTAATCCTCAATAAAATACTGGCAAACAAAATCCAGCAGCACATCAAAAAGCTTACCCACCATGATCAAGTAGGCTTTATCCTGGGATGCAAGGTTGGTTCAACATTTACAAATCAATAAATGTTAATTCATCACATAAGCAGAACTAAAGACAAAACCACATGACTATCCAGTAGATACAGAAAAGGATAAAATTCGACATCCATTCACGTTAAAAACTCTTAATAAACTAGGTACTAAAGGAGCATACCTCAAAATACTAAGAGCCATATATGACAAACCCACAGCCAACATCATACTTGAATGGGCAAAAGCTGGAAGCATTCCCCTTGAAAACCAGCACAAGACGAGAATGCTTTCACCACTTGTAGTCAACATAATATTGGACGTCCTGGCCAGAGAAATCAGGCAAGAGGAAGAAATAAAGAGCATTCAAATAGGAAAAGAGGAAGTAAACTATCCCTGTTTGCAGATGACATGATCCTGTTTGCAGATGACATGATCCTATATCTAGAAAACCTATAGTTTCAGCCCAGAAGCTTCTGAAGTAGACAAACAACTTCAGCAAAGTTTCAGGATACAAAATCAATGTGCAATGTGCAAAAATCACTAGCATTCCTGTACACCAACAACAGTAAAGCCAAGAGGCAAATCAGGAATGAACTCCCATTCACAATTGCCACAAAAAGAATAAAATACAGCTAGCTAACTAGAGAGATGAAAGACTTCTACAAGGAGAACTGCAAAACACTGCTCAAATAAATCAGAGATGATACAAACAAATGGAAAAACATTCCATGTTCATGTATAGGAAGAATTAATATTATTAAAATGGCCATACTACCCAAAAGAATTTATAGATTCAACGATGGCACTTAATATTAATTAAGCCAAGTTTGTAAGAAGTGGCTTACCTGAATTATCTCATTTGTTACAACAATTTTTGAGAAAGATTACTCACAGAACTAGAAAAACTATTTTAAAATTCATATGGAACCAAAAAGGAGCCCAAATAGCCAAGACAATCCTAAGCAAAAAGAACAAAGCTGGAGGCATGATGCTACTTGACTTCAAACTATACTACAGTGCTACAGTAACCAAAACAGCACAGTACTGGGACAAAAACAGACACAGAGACCAATGGAACGGAATAGAGATGCCAGAAATAAGGCTGCACACCTACAACTATTTGATCTTCAACAAATCTGACAAAAACAAGCAATGGGAAAGTATTCCCTATTCAATAAATGGTGCTGGGAGAACTGGCTGGCCACATGAAGAAAATTAAAACTGGACCCCTTCCTTATATCATATACAAAAATTAACTCAAGATGGCTTAAAGGCTTAAATGTAAAAACCCAAACTATAAAAGTCCTGTAAGAAAATCCAGACAATACCATTCAAGCCATAGGCAAGGACGTAGGCATTTCATCATGAAGATGTCAAAAATGATTTCAACAAAAGGGAAAATTGACAAATGGGATTTAATTAAACTAAAGAGCTTCTGCACAGCAAAAGAAACTATCAACAGAGTATAACAGACAACCTACAGAATGGGGGGAAAGTTTTGCCAACTCTGCATCAGACAAAGGTCTAATATCCAGCATCTATAAGGAACTTAAAAAAATTTACAAGAAAAAAAATCTCATTAAAAGGTGATCAAAGGACACGAACAGACACTTCCCAGAAGAAGATATAGATGCAGTCAACAATCATATGAAAAAAAATCTCAACATCACTGATAATTAGAGAAATGCAAATCAAAACCATAATGAGATACCCTCTCACACCGGTTAGAATGGCTACTATTAAAAAGTCAAAAAATGACATATGCTGGCAAGGTTGTGGAGAAAAAGGAATGCTTATACACTGTTGGTGGGAGTGTAAATTAATTCAACCCTGTGAAAGACAGGGTGGCAACTCCTTAAAGACCTAAGACAGAAATATCATTTGACCCAGCAATCCCATATACCCAAAGGAATATAAATTGCTCTATTATAAAGACACATTCACACATATGTTCATTGCAGCACTATTCACAACAGCAAAGACATGGAATCAACCTAAAAGCCCAGTAATGATGGACTGGATAAAGAAAATGTGCTACATATACACCATGTAATACTATGCAGCCATAAAAAAAGAATATTATGTCCTTTGCAGGGACATGGATGGGGCCGGAGGCCATTAGCCTTAGCAAACTAACACAGGAACAGAAAACCAAACACTGTATATTCTCCCTTATAAGTGGGTGCTAAATGATGAAAACACATAGATATATAGAGGGGAAAAACACTGGGGCCTATTGGAGGGTAGAGAGTGGGAGGAGGAAGAGGATCAGGAAAAATAACTAAGGGGTAGTAGGATTATTTAGTATATTTATTTATATTTAGGGGTAGTAGGATAACTAGGGGGTAGTAGGTATTAACCTGGGTGATGAAATAATGTGTACAACAAACCCCCATGACACAAGTTTACCTATGTTAACAAACCTGCACATGTACCCCTGAACTTAACATAGAAGTTAAAAAAGAGCCCTTTAATTCCAAATCCTTAAATTTGTTTTTAGTCATTGGAAAGAAACATTTATAAAGTTAAATATTCACAAAGAAAATTTTTACATTTATGCCAAGGATTATATATTTTTAAAAGTACCCTTTAATATCTATCTGAAAGATTCTAGATTCCATCTCAGTCATTTGATATAAAAAGCAGATATCTTAAGTCATTAACCAGGGCACATCAAGGTCTGCCTTTACCTAAAATGAACTCTCAATCAAAATTATGAAAATCTACTCTCTCCAGAGTTTCTTCAAATGTTTACCCAAGAACAGTAAGTTATTTAAATATACATCTGTGTTTGTTCAGTGTTCATTTAAAAGTGTACCACCCACCATGTAATCGTGGGCTTTGGTCACTTAGGTGCTTTGCAAATAAACCAGGATGACCTTTGCTCCCTACAAGTCACTGGCCTTTCACCTTGGAATTTCAGAGTAGGGAGTTGCTTCCTTTTGGCCACTGGAGAGTCAATGGCTTTGCTGGGTTACTCTGTGGCCACAGATTATATTTAAAGTATCATCAGTCTTCAGGTGGAAGGAAGGAAGGCGCCAATTACCTGGAAGGGCTGTATTAGAATTAAATGAAGAGAATGCACTTGATTTGATCACTGTGATCAGATTCTTGCCAGTACAAATACACAATCATGTTATCGGTGATGCCTAGTACATGGATGAATGCCTAAATATAAATTATTTAACACAGTTGCTAATAGTTAAAATAAACCTCTCCCTGTAAGTAACTGGGATTTGTTGCCATTCATAATAATTCATTTTTTTCTGGGTCCTTTCTTATCTAGTGTCAGATAAAATAATTGCAAGATAACCCTGAAAATCAAATAGCCATTCACCTAAGTGCAGATATTAGGCATAACAGATGAAGTAAAGAGTTTTTATTTTTGATACTGTGTTTTATTATCTATATTATGTCCAAGGAGCAGATAGACTGGTAAAAAATAAGGATTTCTGGAATGCAAAATATACACATTTTAAAGAGTGAACTGAAATTTGTCATGTAAAGGACGTTTTTATGCTTGCTATAAGAAATATATCCCTTTGCTTTTCCAGAAATAAAAATGTTCTAAATTAGCATGCTTTAACCAAATCAAACAAAATGAAAAAATGCCCAGAAGCAATTCCCAACCAATTTTATATAATATTAACAGGTAACATTTATGATAGAAAACTAAAGTTATATATACTCCCTCCTCTTTTTTATTGATACAACTTATGTACAATAAAATTCACATTTCCAAAGTGTACAATTCAATGGTTTTTATTATAGTCACTTAGTTGTATAAGCATCACCCCAATCAATTTTAAAGCATTTTCCTCACCCCTCCCAAAAAAATTCTCCCTGCTCACTAGCGGTTACTCTGTATTTCTCTCTCTCTCCAGGCTCTAGAAACCACTAATATACATGCTGTGTCTGTAGACTTACCTGCTTTGGACATTTCGTATAAATGGAATCATACAACATATGGCCTCTTGTGTCTTGTCTGACTTCTTTTACTTAGCATAAAAGACGGTTCATCCATGTTGTAGCATCTATCAGTACTACATTCCTTTTCATGGCACAATATAGTCCATTGTATAGATACACCCACATTTTGTGTATTCATTCATCAGTTGATAGACATTTGGGTTGTTTCTACTTTTGGCTAGTATGAATTATTTTGCTATGAACATTTGTGTTTAAGTTTTGCATGAACATATGTTTTCATTTCTTTTGGGTATACACCTAGGAATGGAATTTCTGGGTTATATGGTAACTACACTTAACTTTTTGAGAAACTACCAAATTCTTTTCCAAAGTGGCTGCACCATTTTATGTTTCCATCTGCAATGTCTGAGAGTTCCAATTTCTCTGCATTCTTGCTAATACTTGCTGTTGCCCTCCCCCCCACCCTTTTTTTTTATAATAGCCATCCTTGTAGGTGTGAAGTGTATCTCATTGTGGCTTTGGTTACCTTTCCCTAATGACTAACAATGTTGAGCATGTTTTCTTTGGCTTACTGGACATTTATATATATTCTGTGGATAAATGCCTAATGAAATCCTTGGCCCATTTTTAATTTGGGTTATTTGTCTTTTTATTTTGTGTTGTAAAATTATGTATATATTCTGGACACTAGACCCTTATCACATATATGCCTTCCCATTCTGTGAATTGTCTTTTCACTTTTTGATAGTATTTGTGATGATTAATTTTATGTCAAGTTGAGTGGGCCATGGCTTGCCTGGGTATTTGGTCAAACCTTATTGTGGGTGTTTCTCTGAGCGTGTTTTGGATGAGAGTAACACTTACATTGGAAGACGGAGTGAAGCAGAACAACCCTCCTAATGTAGTAGGTCTTATCCAATCAGTTATGGAGACATAGCATAGATTAAAAGTGAAGTTTTAGCACTACTTAGTTATTCTGAAGTAGATACCTGAAGGTATCTCTGTGGTCTTCATGACTGTGTCTGCCTATGTTATTATTCAAATAATGTGGTTACTGTTCTAGTCCCACTTCATTTTATGTTGAATAGACATATCTATGATATAAATATCTATTAATTCAAAGAAAACAATACCTTGTTTTAATTATTAAAATGTTAACTTAATTATAAAATTAATACATACTTAAAGTTTTCAAATAATGCAGAAGGAAGCAAATGAAAAGAAAGCCCTCTTCCCCTAGTTCTTCCCGCCTCCTGATTTTCTGGCTCTACTTCTCACAGCTCACCACAATTTGGGTTATGTACCCTTCTTTCAATTGCCCACGCACTTACAAAGACAAATATAAATTGGATCATAAAATTTCATATAGTTTTGCAACTTTTTCCCTACTTTACATTATATATTAGAAAATTCGTCTTATTAGAACAACAATGTGGATTTCATAATTAAATACACAATTATATATATATATAAACAGATATTTATTTCCAATTCTTTTTGCTATTACCAACAATGTTGCCATAGAGAGTCTTCTACTATATATTTGTTTATTCATGCAAAAGTATCTGTATGAACGTAATATAAGTTTCTCCTATAGACCAGGTGCAGTGGCTCTCACCTTTACTCCCAGCACTTTGGGAGGCTGAGGTGGGCAGATTGCATGAGCCCAGGAGTTTGAACCAGCCAAGGGAACATGGCAAAAGCCCATCTCTACAAAAAATACAAAAATTAGCTGGGCATGGTGGTGTGTGCCTGTAGTTCCAGCCACCTGGGAGGCTGAGTGGGAGGATTGCTGGAGCCTAGGGAGGTTGAGGCTGCAGTGAGCCATGATCACGCTACTGCATTCTAGCCTCGGTGACAGAGTGAGACCCTGTCTCCAAAAAAAGTTTCTCCTATATATTGAGTATGCCAAAAGTAATTTTTTTGTTGTTGTTGTTATTTAAGACATTATGACATCAGGGAACCTGCCCCGATAGTCATGTAGGTTCTTTTCTATTTTCCTTAAGCATTGGCTGGTTTGAGACACAAAGGGACAGAGTACAAAAGAGAGAAATTTTAAAGCTGGGCGTCCGGGGAAGATATCACATGTCGGTAGGTTCCGTGATGCCCCACGAGCCGTAAAACCAGCAAGTTTTTGTTAGGGAGTGTCAAAAGGGGAGGGAGTATACGAATAGGCCGTGGGTCACAGACATCAAGTACTTCACAAGGTAATAGAATATCACAAGGCAAACGGAGGCAGGGTGAAATCACAGGACCACAGGACCGGGCAGAAATTAAAATTGCTAATGAAGTTTCGGGCACCATTGTCACTGATAACATCTTATCAGGAGACAGGGTTTTGAGAGCAACCAGTCTGACCAAAATTTATTAGGTGGGAATTTCTTCTTCCTAATAAGCCTGGGAGCGCTGGGGTCTATTTCACCCCTACAGTCTACAGACCATAAAAGATGGCCACGCCCAGGGGGGCCAGTTCAGAGACCCACCCCCAGGCATGTATTCTCTTTCCCAGGGATGTTCCTTGCTGAGAAAAAGAATTCAGCGATATTTCTCCCATTTGCTTTTGAAAGAAGAGAAATATGGCTCTGCTTACCCGGCTCACTGGCAGTCAGAGTTTAAGGTTCTCTGTCTTGTTCCCTAAACATTGCTCTTATCCGGTTCTTTTTTCAAGGTGCCCAGATTTCATATTGTTCAAACACACATGCGCTACAATTTGTGCAGTTAATGCAATTATCACAGGGTCCTGAGGCGACATACATCCTCCTCAGCTGACAGGATTAAGAGATTAAAGACAGGCATAGGAAATCACAAGGGTATTGACTGGGGAAGTGATAAATGTCCATGAAATCTGTACAATTTATGTTTAGAGACTGCAGTAAAGACAGGCATAAGAAATTATAAAAGTATTAATTTGGGGAACTAATAAATGTCCATGAAATCTTCACAATCTACATTCTTCTGCCATGGCTTCAGCCGGTCCCTCCATTTGGGGTCCCTGACTTCCCACAACATTACATAAAGCAGCCTCTTTACCTCTTTTATCTATCAGCTTCTAAGTGTTTATAACAGGATAAAATCATTAAAATATTGGAATTCTAGACACGCTAGAAAACACTCAGATTGGGTCCACTATATATGTACTCTAACTTTACCTCCCATTTTTGGGTAAAATTGTTAGTAATTTTCAATTTTTTTCTATTGTCTGTCTTCCAAGTTAAAAAAAAAAAAAGTCTACCTCTAATGAAATGTATTTGTAAAGTATATACATGTACTATTATACTTATGTATTATGCAAATTATGAAATATTTACAAAATTTGAAGTAGGAAAGGGCAAGATAAATATACATTTTTTGTAATATATATGTTTTACAACCTAAAGGATCATTTTACACATTTCTTGGGATGCACAAACCCCACTTTGAGACCACTCTCTCAATTATCTAGACTTACATAGGTAATGGTAACTTTTTTCAACAACTTTGGATATACAAGACAGTAAGCACCTAGGACCTATGGTATCTACCATTATCACCTATAAGCACTATTCATCAAAGATTATTTAAAATAGCATTTTGCTGGGCATGGTGGCTCATGGCTGTAATACCAGCTACTTGGGAGACTGAGGCAGGAAGGATTACTTGAGCCCAGGAATTCAAGGCTGCAGTGAGCTATAATTGTGCCACTGCACTCTAGCCTGGGGACAGAGCAAGTCCCTGTCCCATAAAATAAAATCATTTTGTGTATCGCAGAAGACATTTCAATCTTCCCTATAGATATGCAACTGGTAATCATTAAGTTCTTACTGCAAGAACATATCATCCAAATCACTACTATAACCATAAAGACAAAATTAAAATGTTCTAAACTTACTATATTCAACATTTCTCTCAGGCAGATGGCAGTGAAGAATATGTAAAAACAGACTTTTAAACAATGGCTACAAGAATATTCCTTGTTTCTCTAACAAACTATTATCCCTCAGGTATTGTTTTATGAGTTAATTCATTATTTCTTTTCATCAGACATCTTTTAATATAAAAATCATAATATTTATCTGGACAACTCTTAATTTCTGAGATACTCAATGACATTTTTATTATATCTCCAATATATGTTTCTGTGAATGACATAATAATGAACACAGAAAATCTTTAAAAACATTGAGTACTAACATTCTTTTCAAATAAAGAGAGAATGTTAGGTTAGAATAACTTCTAACACCAACTAACTCTGTCATCTTAGCATATTAAGCTGTCCTAAGCTATACCAGTGACATTTCATTCTGAAAATGATCATTTCTGATGAGAATGAACTCAAGAAATACACAAATGAGTCTAACTACTGAAAGACTCTAACAAAGGATTACAAGGGATGGGGTCACCAAATTGAGCAAACACAAGCAGGAGACTTGCCCCAGTTAGATTTTGAAAAATAGCTCTATCACATTTTTGTAATTTAATGAAAAAATGCTTAGCACAGGACATGCAGCACATCCTGACAAAGTCAATACAAGACACAGGACAAAATTGTTAAATACAGAACATGTCCCATATCTACAGAATGCCTGGCTAACCTAACAAGATGGAACATAATTGACCTAATTTTAATTTCTTCCATGCATCCGGGCATTTCCTGAATGCATGGCAGGGATTTGTAGGTGTGAAAAGGAAAATAAGAATGAAATACAAAGAGAGTTTCCAAACTGACTAGAAATGAATTATTTCTTCTGTTTATCATAATGTTTTGTATTGAGTCCAAAGGAAAAAAATAGTATTTGCTTTTATTACATATTAAACAATTATCATATAAAATCTGATAATTGGTAATTTTCCTGTAATAATGCTTATTGATTTCTGGCATGAATAGGCATCTATGCTAAGAAAAGAAAAATACAATCTTCTTTTTAAAAATCCTATACAGCCATGGTATTTGAAAAGTCTCTCAAATATTAACTGTCCGAATCAGGATAAAATGACTTTTAGAAAACCCATTACTTTGATTTAAATATTATATTTTTTATAGAATTGGAATTGCTTCTTGTCTGCTGAACATTTGAGACAACAAAGTATTGTATAGATTTAACACTGGAAGCTATACTTCTAAGAGAGATTTAAAATAAATAACTCATGATCCACTGTTTTTTTTTTTTTTTTTTTTTTCTTGAGATGGAGCCTTGCTCTGTTGCTGAGGCTGGAGTGCAATAGCACGATCTCGGCTCACTGCAATCACTGCCTCCTGGGTTCAAGCGATTCTCCTGCCTCAGCCTCCCGAGTAGCTGGGATTACAGGCGTGTGCCACCATACTCAGCTAATTTTTTGTATTTTTAGTAGAGACGGGGTTTCACCATGATGGCCAGGCTGATCTCAAACTCCTGACCTCGTGATTCGCCTGCCTAGCCTCCCAAAATGCTGGGATTACAGGCGTGAGCCACTGTGCTCGGCTGGTCCACTATTTTAAACACAAATACACAGCTTTTTTGTGTCTTACCATTCAGGGTTGAATATTTGGTGGAATGTTTTAAAGAGTTAGATGTTACATTAATCCTTTGTATTTTATGTGAAGAAAATGTATTCATGCTATAAATAGTTTTCAACAATTTAAATATTTTGAGTGTGTATATTGTAGATGAGGTGAAATATTTACAAAACAAGGATTCAATTATAATGGGGAAATACTAGAAGAATACATAAATTTAGATTGAAACATATTTATAGCAATTTGCATATGCTTGAAATATTGTGTAAAACAATTTGAAGATAAGTCCTTTGGACTTTTTTTGCTTTCATATGTCCGAATTATCAATGCGCACATTTTCCACCAATAATTCTCCGTGTCAGATGAGGACATTCGGAGAAGTGTGAATGAGATAAAAACGAGGTGCTTAAGACATTCTGTTCAAACGGATAGAGTTCATTAACTGAATACTACTGACCAGTTCCTGGATTTCAGATCCACACCTAACAAATTCCCAAAGTTCTTCAGACCTCAGCAAGTCAAAATACGCTACGGAAATCATTTTTGACAAGAACTCTTGGGCTAAGCTTGAAGTAATCAGTATCTGGTTAGGACAGGAATCACCCAGTATCCTGTGGAGGAAAACAGCTGACATGAAGGCCATTTCAGCTTTCCCTCTTCTAATCATGCTTTCTAACCTACTGCCAATTCGCTCCTAGGCTGCCCTCGATAAGGCATGCCGTAGGATTACGGGAACCCAAAGTTCACGAATGCAAACTTCACGAGGCTGCCCGGCCCCATCCTTTCCTGAAGATCATATCTACAGCAAAATGGTGCTTTATCCTAGAAATCCCTTTTCAATCCAAATCCTAATGGAACTCCTTGACAACCCCTTGACTAAATTACATTAGTAATATAGTTCCTAACAATTTCCTTTGTTAGGAAGGGGAGCAAAAGGGCAAAAAAATCATTTTTTTTTTTAAATAATGAAAATTGCAAAGGCTTAAACACTGAAAGAATTGCTTGCCTCTAAAACAAATCTGTATCATTACTAACAAGCGATAAAAGGCCTTCCGATGGATACCAAATGAGAACCTTCCAGAGGGCCACGGGCACCTAGCTGGAAACCCCTGCTAAGAGCATCTGCGGTCTGAACCCATAGTGACTGCGCGTCTTCTCTGGATGCCAATAACGGACCTCTGCGAAGGGAGGCTTCGGCTGCTCCCCGTCAGCTTTAGGATTAGTACATGGCCCTTTTTTGTTTATCTGATTTGGCTTTAAATCTTACAATGGCAACAAGTGTCTCAAGTAGGATTGTTGAGGACAGAAAAACAATGCTCAAATGTCCTTTGAACAAAACCAAGAGCCCACTCACCCTGCCGACGACCCTGAAACCTCTCCTGTCTGTGAGTGGCGCACAAGCGCCATCTGGAGGGTGCAAGGCACAACCATCGCTCTTCTTAAGGTGGAATTGGTCTGTGTCAGGCTGAAGAGATTATTTTATTTTAGAATGCTTCCACTGAAAAAATTTAATATAGTCCAACTATGAATATGGATAAGGTGGAAAAAGAAAAATCCTAGGGATCCTTGGTCATTAGGGGAAGCAGGAAATAGGAACAAGCGTGAGATCTGGGGGCACGCTACCTGGGCTGGAATCCTATCTCTGCAGTAATGTACTCTGCGACCATGGAAATGTACTTGAATGCCTGTGTCTCCGTTTCCTTATCATTAAAGTTGAGATGATATAATTTACCCACCTGAGGTGGATATGAGGAGGAAATGATTTTATATATCTGTGATGCATCTTGTACAGTACCTGGCACACAGCAGCTGCTCCACAAATGTTAGGTATAGGCATAGACTCACAAGTCTTTTCCAGTTTTTTCCTCTCTGTATAGAGGTATTGTTCTGTTACCCTGGTAATTTTTTTTTTTTTTTTTTGAGACAGGGTCTTGCTCTGTCACCCAGGCTGGAGTGCAGTGGCATGACCTCAGCTCACTGCAACCTCCACCTCCCGGGTTTAAGCGATTCTCCTGCCCCAGTCTCCTGAGTAGCTGGCTAATTTTTGTATTTTTAGTAGAGACGGGGTTTCTCCATGTTGCCCGGGCTGGTCTTGAACTGGTCTCAAGTGATCTGCCCGCCTTGGCCTCCCAAAGTGCTGGGACTTACAGGCGTGAGCCACCACACCCAGCTCAGGTACATTTTTCTTATTGGTACTACCACTAGGCCCTAGGATATTATCTTATATTTGAATATGCTTGATACATAATCTTATTTACCCCCACTCCCTCATCTTTGACTCCAACAACTTTTTCTATTTGGTTTCAGATTAAAGCTCAGATTTGGTTCTTCACTGAATAGGGTTTGCCTATATAGAGGTGCTCCTTAACAGCAATGCTTTCTAGTATAAGCATGTCAACACAGGTTTAGTTATTCAAAATGCATATGTTATATAAACCAGATAATCCACAAAAACACTCGTGCCATATTCCCCTAAAAGAAATGTGTTGCAGGAATATACCCATTGTTACTTCTCTTGCTTGGAAGTCCTGCAAAGGCTCTTACTTACACATGGTACTGCCAAATATCCAAAAGTTCTCCAGTTAGAAATAGGTTAGAAATATACTGAGGAGTTAGAAATATACTGAGGAGAACCAAGAAAACAATTTTGATTAGAGTCCGAGTCAGTCAACATTGCGCATATATAAAACTTCTGTCTAAGTATAGGTAATTTAACTATCCCGGCAGAGCATTTCATGAGGGGCACTGCTATTGTGAATAACAATGGACAGCCACCTCCCTCGGGAACAACCCTTTCCTCAGCTGATGGAACAGCAGGTGGAAAGAAGAGCAGGCACACGGTGGATAGCTCCTGTCCAAATAGATTATCACACAAATCAAAAGGTGGACTATTGTGGGAGAGGAATTATAAAATATATTTCAAACACATTTTAGGTATTTGGCAGGATTCTGTTTGGGTTCACCATCAGCTTTCTTATAGGGCCTTGGCAAATGCAAAGTTTCCCTGACTGCTTAGAAATATTTATGATCTTGGGCTTTTTTTCTACTAGGCAAAACTGGAATTATGAATTCTGAAAAGTGGTTAGGATTCATAACATTGCAAACTTTTCTAGCCTATTTAGTCTTTATTTCACAGGCCTAGCTTTTCTATGGAAGATACTGTAGTGAACAAGTAAACAAGTAAACAAAGTGGATTGAAATTCGCCCTGCTAATATATCCAGGAAAGGAATCGTTGGGAGGATAGTTGGATGATTATTGGAACTGGCAGGTCAGTGAGGGCAGCAGACTCTCAAAGAGCATGAGCGTGCCAATTCATTAGAGACTCTACAGCCCAAATTGACCCCAATTTAAAATGTATCCAAATTTTGGCATGGGAAGTATTATATTAAGAAATAGGAACAAACTAGCAGAGTTTGTTTTCAAAATGAGGGAGGCATAGATGAATAAATGGCTAAAGGCTTTTTTACCCTTTGAAAAATCTGTCCCGGCTATGGGCCCCCCATGGATGCTTCCTTTCCCACCCACTCCTTTCCTGCTTTCTTACTACCAGAACCCAGGGTCCTTTTGGGTCTTGTGCCTAGGACTTGCAAATGCCTCGGGTGAATAAGAATGCTTTTCCTGTATAAGAGCACAAGACATTTTAGGAACAGGAAAAGCCTATCCGGTCCAACATACCTGCCCTTTTTAGGTTTATCTAAATCTCACCTTCCTGCATTGTTACCTTCCTTCATCTTCCTATATACAGATAACATTTCTTGTATGTTTCTCATGATCTCTCCTGTCACTAGACCTGATAAAGTTAGATCTATATTTTAGTACCACTCTCGTTAAAACAAATGATTTCTGAAAAGAGTTCGCAAGGCTAGTAAACAGTTTGTAATTTTTCTTTTTTTAAGAGTCATAAACCATGAGTTTGAAAGAGGAGACTCCGAAGAAGCTTGACTTGGAGGGACGCGGAGGTCATCTGGCTTGACTTTATGCTTAGCTTTTATTTATGAGTTATCTTATTTGTCAGATTCTGGGTACCAACATTTTCTCTCAGAGTGTTCAGTGACAAGGGATATGTTTATTTGGGATAAGACTCATTATGAAGAAAATATGCAGGTGGCTAAAGATTAATTACAAGCAGCAGAGGCCTGTTAAAAAGCTTAACATTCTCTGAGCCCCTCCTTGCCCCCTGTTTCACAGTTCATATCTGGAATTTACAATAGAGTGAGGTAAGCCACACGCTGTCATAAAGAAGGTGAAATATTTATCGAACAGATGTTTCATTACTCAAGAAAATTCACATTTTCAAGTAAAAAGCCAAAAGATGGGCCTTCCACGCAAGTCCCTGAAAAAGATTCTTGGCAGCATTTATATTTAGTGCCTACAAGTTTTACACACTGAATTTTTACTGTTTAGATGAGCAGGTCAACAAATCACTGAGAAGACACCAAAACTGTCTGCCAGATGTCGACCACTGATTAATTTGTCTTAAGTTCAGCCAAAAGGGAAGAAAATATGATGGGTGGAGCATGAACAGTAAGCACAATCAACATCTGACCAACCAGGGTTTCCTGTCACCTTGGGAACAAAATTGATTGGCACTGGTTTCCTGTGTACAAGTTAAAAACCAGTAGCAACTGCAGTAACAAGAATAAACTACAGATAAGAGACTTGGAAATTAAATCAAGGCACATCACTAAAATTTCAGCTTGAAACCCTAAGCAGAAAAGTTCCAAGAGAACTTTTTGAGGGCTTTTTTTTTCCCTTTTAAGCTATTTTGTATGTAAACTTAATTTTTCTAATTTTGCCACTTCTGGCAATCTGAAATCATTAGAAAGGACACAATTCAAATTTATGTTAGCGGTCATAAATTTTGCCCAGGACTCAATATTTTCTCATTTTTCAAAAGATAAAATCTTATTTATGCATTATAGTGACTTGGTTTCCACTTTATCTTGAATTATAGCTTTTAAGAGGCAGAAAGAATCCTTTTTATAAGGACAGTCTCAAGTGTACACACAGATTAAATATTACAAATATAGGTTGCAAATAAAACTTTCAAAATGTGGGATTATAGGAAGCAAAAGAGAACCAACCAAAGCGTCAACAAATTTACCTTTTTGTTTTTTTTTTTAAGATTTTTCTTATTTCCTTAGCTGCTTTTGCATTAGCATTAAATAACGTTCTTATTGGAGTGGTTTGTGCATGGCCCAACTCAATTTTATTTGCTTTTAGTGTGAATCTGAAGTTTTATTTTTTATTGCTTTATTCATTTATTTACAGATACTTGTTCAGCACCTAAATATGTAGAGGCATGTCTATAAATTAAGGAGTATGGCAATTTGCTTTTTATGTTTAAAAATCCACAGTGAGAGACTTCCCAAAATTAGACAAACACACAAAAAATAGATACAGATTTTTGAGGAAGAATGAAATAGGGGAGCAAAATGTTTGCAAAATATGCTTTCTTTGATAGTCTAAGTTGGAAGTTGTAAAAAATGACCATTTTGGTTATGAGAGGTTTTTTAAGTTACTTCATATCCTTTCATTCTATTCTTCCAATTTCAGAATCACTCCCAAAATGTATTCATTCATTTTATAAGTATATATAAACTGCAAAATACTCCTCATACTGAATTTTAGAATTCATGCTACTTCTGCTGTCACTACCAGTATAGTGGTTAAGAGTGGATTATGGAGCCAGACTGCCTGGGGTTCAAACTCAGGTTCTGCCCCTTAAGACTGTGTCACCTTGGGCAACTTAACCTGTATGTGCACCAGTTTTCTCATCTGTAAAATGGGGATACAACTTGTACACGTGCTTCATTGGAATTCTGTGAGGCTTAATTTAGACAATATGTGTGAAACACAACAGGGATTGATATGTAATAAATGTAACAATGTAATTCTTAACTGGTATTATTAATGTTTTTTTATTACTACTGCACTGCTATTGCTGCTGTTTCTGCTACCAAGACACCTTCAGTGCTACTGCTACCCTTGTTGCAGCTTCCTCTGTGTTTCTGGCCATTGTAGTGATATATTCTCAGGTTGTTGCTATTACTGACCACTATTGGTAGTTACCACTGCTACTGCTACTGTTACAAGTACTGTTGGTGCTTGTTCCTGCTGCAATTGCTATCATTGCTGTTACTATTGTTAGCAGTTACTAGAGGTGTAGTGTGTGTATATATATGTATGTGTATGTAAGTCTGGATATATATATATATATATAATGTATATATACACACACATATATATATTTATATAATGTTAATGGTGGCTATTTTGGTGGTGCAACTGGCTAGGAAATAATCTATTTTTGTTTTTGTTTAAATATGCTTTCAAAATTTCTATAAAATGTGTTATTTGCACAGTTCATTTAAAATTAAAAATATTAATAAGGGCTGGAGAAATATTGAATCTCATATTTATCAATATTTTGTACTGCCTCATGGCCTATTCCACCTTCCTGAGAAAGAAAGGGTGTTGAGTGCACCCCGCCCCAGTATGAGAAGGGCATCTTATATTATATCCTCCTATTATAAAATAAGCATGAAGAGACAGGGCTGGGAGACATGATTTATTTGCCATCTAGCTATGTACAAAGAGCATACGAGACATTTAGTCACTGACTGATTTTGTTATTTTTATCTCATGTCAAACTTTTCCTCACTTATCTTTACGTTTAAGAAGAAATATTTTTGATAAGAGGAGTGATCTTTTGTATGTTTCAGCCAAACTATTCTCAGGAGAATGCCCTTGGGTTGGCCCATAGCTCAGTTGTGAACAATTACCCTGACATTATCCTGAAAACAATCCCACAAGTTCTACTAAGAATAAATAAAGCACAATGGAATAAAATTATCCACCAAATCTAGGAAAAGCAGCTATATTTTAGCCAGGAAATAGAAGTCCCTCCACCTCCTCAATGTATTAAGTTCTTGTACTTCTGTCAGCAAAGAATTTAGCACATGGAAAATTTCAGATTCTCCAGTTATTGATTTGGGGACTGATTATTAGGGGGAAAAAGTACCAAGAGCCAACTTAGGTGAGTTGTTGTACACTGACAATTGTCCTTGTGGTACAAATGGTTTTAATAGAACAGAGAAAATGGGGGAAAATAATAAAAAAATTTAGAATGGTTATTTCTTTAGAATAATGGTAAAACATCCCTTTGTCTATTTTTTTTTTTACTTTTACCAAGTGTTACAAAATTTTAAACATCAAAGAGTTAAATATCTGGCTCTCTGAGACATACAGGCCAATATTTCTAGACTCTGTCAAATTCTAGGATGAATGCACAGCCCTGGTTGAAGGTAAATTCAATAATGAGTCTCTCTTCGCTAAGGAGGGACATTACTGTGCCTGTTGAACCCTAAATAGCAAAATCATTGTCAATACTATTGCTTATAATGTACACAACATAGATAGATCATGATCACAAGTGATATTTTTCAACATCTTTGTATGACATTACCCAGAAGATCCAAGCTAAAACCTAGTAAAGAATGATGCTTTTTTTTTGCAGTCTGCTTTATGTTTTTGTAAAACATTTTACATTACACTTGTAAAATATATACATATGTATATATTTTAGTCAATTCAAGAAAATTATACCAAAAGTCTAATTTAATGCAGCAAAAACCTATCATATGCCCAGTTTTTAGGGCAAAATCAGGCTTAAAATTTGGGTAGAAATTTAAGGCCCTAGAAATGTATGTACAGTGGTTGACAATTTGGGGTCTGGAGCCAGGCCACCTGTATTCTATATTTCTTGCACACCTCTCATGGCCAATTGGATGCCCTTGAGCAAGTGACATAACCTCCTGCAGCCATGGTTTTCCTTTCTGTAAAACAGGGATAATAATGATAGGGTAGCTTTGACTCTTATGAGTTATATATGTAAAGTATTTATAACAGTGCCTGGAATGTAGTAAGTGCTTGATAAATGTTACCTGTTATCAGTATCATCATGGGATAGTCTGCATTTAATTTTTTTTTTTTTTTTTGAGACAGTGTCTCACTCTGTCACCTAGGCTGGAGTGCAGTGGCGTGATCATAGCTCACTGCAACCTTCACCTCCTGAGTTCAAACGATTCTCACATCTCAGCCTCCCAAGTAGCTGGGATTACAGGTGTATGCCATTATGCCAGGCTAATTTTTGTATTTTTAGCAGAGATGAGATTTCACCATGTCTCTGCTAAAATGTCTTGAACACCTGGCCTCAAGTGATTCACCAGCCTCGACCTCCCAGAGTGCTGGGATTATAGGCAGGAGCCACCATGCCTGGCTGCATTTACAAAATGCATTTCTTCCTACTTATTCCCATTTCTTTCTCTCCAATATTTCTAAGATTTGTATATTTGTGCAGGGGATGGCTAGGGGAGAGGAGGGGGAAGGTGGAATAAGCTTTTGGAATTTGGAAGAAAGAACACGTATGTTAAAATTCCTACCTAGCATTAAACATAAGTCACATATTCATTATTGTGTATTTGATCATATACAGCATATATTGTCACACTTCCGTATAGTGGAAGAAGAAATCTTGAAATTGTCTCACAAATTTTAAGGGTTTTGTGCTGTCATGGAAGGATCCTAATTGGATGGAACTAAGTTTTGGTTCCTAGTCCCGATTTTTTTTTTCTCTCTCAGCAAGTTAAAACACTCAGGCACTTATTAATTCAAATGTCCTCATGGACAGAGGTTTTTGCTAAACAACTATTGCTTTCTCTGGGAAACTACAGTAGTTTCCAGAAGAGGGATTGATTGAAGACCTTAATTATAAAGATAAGGTAAAACACAGCCTTTAAAATGGGTTATAAGAATTAAAAAAACCAGAATTAACTTCTAAGCATAAATGTACATAACTTATGTGTTAATTTGTTAAAAAATTATCAAAGAAAAATTCATAAAAGAAGCTATCAGATACTTTTGTATTGTGATCAGGTTTTCCAAGTGGCCAGTAAAAAGTATGTCTGAGAGTATTTTCTAGAAAGAATTGAAAAAATTATATTAGTTATGAACAGCCCCGGGAAACTCTAAAGATGTCTTGGATACATTGAGGGGAATGATAGGTGGCACAGAATACTGCCTAGCCACATCACTGCACCAGTAGAGGACTCAGACCCAGAGTCTCATAGAAAAATGCATCCAAACTGGGCACAGAATGGCCAAAACGTGAGAAAGACACATGTACTTGAACATCACATGATCTACATTCACCCTCAGGTCTTTGATTTCACTTGAACATGTTTAGCCCGAGCAGACTGTCTGAGTAAACAACTGTATCAGTGGTAATCAAACTCTTTTCAAAGCCAGGGGCTCTTGGTTAAGAAAGAAAATAAGATCATACCTGTAAGTCTAATAACCAGAACAAGTGCATGCAGAGCTCGGCTCACTGAGGCATCAGAGAAGGGCCCAGGCTCCACTAGCCTACCTCTTCCCTAAGGCCCCATGGAGCATAATTGAAAAATACTGATTTATCAAAATGTGAAATAATCCACAGCTGGCCATGAATCCAGCTTCAGTTCTATCGCTGAATAACCCGATACAGGTTGAGTATCCCTGTGTCCCTTATCCGAAATGCTTGGAACCAGTAGTGTTTCAGATTTTGGATTTTTTTTTTTCAGATTTTGGAATATTTGCCATATATATATATATTTGCCATATATATATATATTTGCCATATATATATATTTGCCATATATATATGCAGAGCTCAGCTCATTGAGGCATCAGAGAAGGGCCCAGACCCCTTCTCTGATATCTCTCTCTCTCTCTCTCTCTCTCTCTCTCTCTCTCT